>NC_057800.1:520931531-520961124 GCF_018294505.1 Triticum aestivum
GCTTAGGAGGAGAGGGCTTGGGATTGATGTGAGGAGAGGGGGGGGGGTTGGGGTGTATTTATATAGGTGGGGGGGGATTACTTGGGGTAGGGGGCAAGAAAAAGAGAGGGAAAAGGAAAACGAAACAAAGGAAAGAGGGGGCTAGAACCGGCCTTGAGTCCCTATGGGACTCGGCCTGGGCGAGGGGAGGCGGCGGCTGGTGCCTGGCGCGCAGAGCTGCTGGGGGCAGCGGCTGGCTGGGCCTTTGGCCCGGCTGGCCTGCGGGAGTTCCTTTTTTTAAACAGTTACGCGCGCAGAAAAACAAAACAAAAGAAAACTAAACGGGCTCCAAAGTTTCTAAAGTAAATTTTCCCCGACTCCTAAAAATGAGTCGAACAAAATGAACTTTTCTCCGGACCTAATATGCAATTTTTGAAAACGCGCATTTTTCCCTATCCAAAGAGAAAGCAAACAAACGCCAACAAACAAAATTTGATCTATTTATTAAATCTTCATTTTTCCTAAATTTGGGAAAGTCATATTATTCCCTCTCTCATATATTTTGACACCGGAAAAATAATTGAAGATAAAATAAATAAATCAAATGATCCTCTTTTCAAAATTTGAGAAAACTCAAATATGAAAATAACGAAATCTCCAACTCTCTCCGAGGGTCCTTGAGTTGCGTGAAATTTCTAGGATCGACCAAAATGCAAGAAAATATGATATGCATGATGATCTATGTATAACATTCCAAATTGAAAATTTGGGATGTTACAAACCTACCCCCCTTAAGATGAATCTTGCCCTCGAGATTCGGGTTGGCTAGAAAATAGGTGAGGGTGGTCCTTGAGCAAATCTTCTTCTCTCTCCCAGGTGGCTTCATCCTCTGAGTGGTGGTTCCACTGAACCTTGCAAAACTTGATAACCTTGCTGCGAGTAACTCTGCTGGCATAATCGAGAATCTTGACTGGCTTCTCCTCATATGTTAAGTCGTTCTTCAACTGAATTGCTTCAAGTGGCACTGTATCTCTTAACGGTACCTCCGCCATCTCGGCATGGCATTTCTTCAGCTGAGAAACATGGAATACATCATGAACTCCTGACAGTCCCTTTGGTAATTTCAACTTATAAGCGACTTCTCCCATACATTGCAAGATCTTATACGGTCCAACGAAACGCGGTGCTAACTTTCCCTTAACTCCAAAGCGTTTAACTCCTCGAAGTGGGGATACTCGAAGGTAAACTCTGTCTCCTGTTTCGTAAACTGTCTCCTTGCGTTTAGAATCTGCGTAGCTCTTCTGCCTGGACTGGGATACCTTGATCCTATCGCGAATCAACTTAACTTTCCATTCAGACTCCTTAATCAAATCTGGTCCAAAGAATTGATGGTCTCCAACTTCGTCCCATGACAACGGTGTCCTGCACCTCCTTCCGTATAAAGCTTCGAAAGGTGCCATCTTCAAACTGGTTTGGTAACTGTTGTTATAAGAAAACTCCGCATACGGCAAGTTATCGTCCCAACTAGATCCATAATCTAGTGCACAAGCTCTCAGCATATCTTCCAAAATCTGATTGACTCTCTCGGTCTGTCCATCTGTCTGCGGGTGAAAAGCTGTGCTGAACTCTAGTCTGGTTCCCAGAGTTTCATGCAACTGATTCCAAAACTTTGAGGTAAATTGGGTTCCTCTATCTGATACAATACTCCTCGGAACTCCATGCAAACAAATGATCCTAGTCATGTATATCTTCGCCAACTTAGCACCGGTGTAAGTGGTCTTAACTGGAATGAAATGTGCTACCTTTATCAAACGATCAACTACTACCCATATCGAGTCATAGCCTGATTTTGTCCTGGGTAGTCCTGTGATAAAATCCATGCCTATCTTATCCCACTTCCATTCGGGTATCGGCAATGGTTGTAACAATCCTGCTGGCTTCTGATGCTCTGCCTTCACTCTCTGACATACGTCACAAACTGCTACATATGCTGCAATATCCTTCTTCATTCCGGTCCACCAGAATGTTTCCTTTAAATCCAAATACATCTTGGTATTCCCTGGGTGAATCGAATACGGTGAATCATGTGCCTCTTGCAAAATCAACTTCCTGATCTCCGGGTCATTTGGCACATAAACACGGTCTTCAAACCATAGGGTGTCGTGCTCATCCTCACGAAATCCCTTTGCTTTTCCTTCGCTCAATTTCTCTTTTATAGCAGCAATCTCCTTGTCGGATTTTTGAGCTTCTCTGATTTTATCCATCAATGTTGACTGAATCTCCAATGCTGCTACATAGCCTCTCGGAACTATTTCCAAACATAGCTCACGAAGGTTTACTGCTAACTCTTTGGGTATTTCTTCCGTCATTATAGTATTGACATGGCTCTTACGGCTCAGTGCGTCAGCTACTACATTAGCTTTTCCGGGATGGTAATGCAATCTCATGTCATAAGCCTTGATGAGCTCCAACCATCTCCTTTGTCTAAGGTTCAACTCCTTCTGAGTGAAAATGTACTTCAAACTCTTGTGATCCGTGTACACCTCACAATGATTTCCAATGAGGAAATGTCTCCATGTCTTCAATGCATGTACTACAGCTGCTAACTCCAAATCATGCGTAGCATAATTCAACTCATGAGGCTTCAGTTGTCGTGAAGCATACGAAACAACTCTTCCTTCCTGCATAAGCACTGCTCCAAGTCCTCGACGTGAAGCATCGCAATACACCTCATAATCCTTGGTCTGATCTGGCAAAATCAATACTGGTGAGGTGACCAAACGTTTCTTCAACTCCTGGAAACTAGCCTCACACTCCTCAGTCCATTTGAACTTAGTATCCTTCTTCAACAATTCAGTCATAGGCTTTGCAATCTTTGAAAAATTCTCAATAAACCTTCGGTAGTATCCTGCGAGTCCAAGAAAACTCCGGATCTCTTCAACTGTTGTTGGTGCTTCCCATTCGGTTACAGTTTCAACCTTAGTGGGGTCAACTGCTATACCTTCTCCGGATATAACGTGTCCGAGGAATCCAACTTCCTTCAACCAAAACTCACATTTGCTGAATTTGGCATATAACTGATGTTCCCTTAGTTTCTCCAAAACCAAACGCAAATTTTCCTTATGCTCCTCTTCATTCTTTGAATAAACTAGGATGTCATCAATGAACACTACGACGAACTTATCCAAAAACTCCATAAACACTTTGTTCATCAGGTTCATAAAATAGGCAGGTGCGTTAGTCAATCCAAATGACATAACGGTATACTCATACAGTCCATATCTTGTGGTGAATGCTGTCTTAGGTATGTCCTGTTCTCGAATCTTCAATTGATGGTACCCTGATCGCAAATCGATCTTGGAAAACACTTTAGCTCCTTGCAACCGATCAAACAGATCGTTGATCATTGGCAGTTGGTACTTGTTCTTGATGGTTACTTCATTCAATCCCCGATAATCTACAATCATCCTTAATGATCCATCCTTCTTTTCCACTAGAAGTACGGGTGATCCCCAAGGCGAAGAACTTGGGCGAATGTAACCTTTATCCAATAACTCCTTAATATGATTCTTAATTTCCACCAAATCCTTTGCTGGCATCCGGTACGGTCGCTTCGATATTGGGCCTGTACCTGGCAATAACTCAATCAAAAACTCAATGTCTCTATACGGTGGCATGCCTGGTAATTCCTCAGGAAATACATCAGGGAAATCCTTTACCACCGGTACTTCTTCTTGCACAACTCCTGTTAGGCAGTTTACTTGTGTCCTGTTTGGCACATGCCAGGATACATACTTGATCCTTCTTCCTTCTGGTGTGGTAAGCAAAATTGACTTACTAGCGCAATCGATGTTTCCTCCATACATCGACAACCAATCCATGCCTAATATCACATCCAATCCTTGAGATTCCAATACTATTAGGTCTGAGGGAAAAACATAGTTTCCAATCCTTAATGGTAACCGATCACACCATCGTCTAGCCATAAACTCCGCTCCTGGTGAGCTTACTAACATGGGTGACCTAAGGGCTTGGGTTGGCAGGTTATATTTATCCACAAATCCCCTTGATATGTATGAATGCGATGCACCAGTGTCAAATAGAACGAGTGTGGTAAATGACTTAACCAAAAACTTACCGATTACTGCATCGGGCTGATCTTCAACCTCCTCCACATTAACGTGGTTCACCTGTCCCCTATTGAAAGGGTTCGGCTTCTTCCCTGAGCTTCCATTGCCATTTCCATTCTGGCCTTCGGGACAGTCATTGGCATAATGCCCGGTCTTGGAACACTTGAAACAGGTGACTTGACTCAGATCTCTCTTGGTTGGGGTCGATGGGGTGGTCTGGTTCTGGCCGTTGCTTCCTCCATTCCCATTACCATTCTTGTGGCCATTATGGTTGTGCGAGCTACCTCCTCCATGGGTGTGCTGAAACTGAAATCCCGGTTTAGGGGCAAAATGGGGCTTCTGCTGGGCTCTAGAGTTATACTTCCCCTGTCCATACTTCCTCTTATGGTTCTCAATCTGCTGTTGCTTTCCTTCAATCATGATGGCACGATCTACCAACTCCTGGTAGTTGTTGAAACTTGCTACCATCAATTTCATGCTTAGTTCATCATTCAGTCCTTCCAGAAACTTCTCCTGCTTAGCTGCATCCGTAGCAACGTCATCTGGGGCATAACGTGCTAACTTGCTGAAATCATCAACGTACTGGCCAACTGTCCTTCCTCCTTGGCGTAAGTTGCAAAACTCACGCTTCTTCATGGCCATAGCTCCTGCTGAAACATGGGCAGTGCGGAAAGCTTGCTGAAACTGAGCCCATGTGACAGTGTCAACTGGGTAAGTGGCTGTGAAATTCTCCCACCATGCTACCGCGGGTCCGTCAAGCTAGTGAGCGGCAAACTTTACTTTCTCACCATCCGTGCATCCTGCAATGGTCAACTCCCTTCTTATCTTGCGGAGCCAATCGTCTGCTACTATTGGCTCGATGCTACTGGAAAACACCGGCGGATTCAGCCTAAGGAAACAGGCTAAGTGGTCAACAGGTGGTGGTGGTGGGTTGTTGTTGTTGTTCTGCTGGTTCTGGACTAACATCTGCATCAATTGATTCTGCTGCTGGATCAACTGAGTGAGCTCCGGTGGGAATCCATTGTCACGTCTTGGAGGCATCTGAGGGTTTAGAAAAGACGAGAATTAAGAATAGAGTGAGGTCTAAAGGGAAAACACTACCCCAATGCACATGAGCAAAATCACACAATTCACTTCATTCAATCAAACAAGGGCTTACAAATGATCTAAAGCTATCGCAAAAGTGCTCGACTAATGTTTACATGGGGGAATACTACTACTATCTGGTGGTCGTCTAGAAATTTGAACCGATGGAAGACTCCATGATATCTGCTCCAGCTTCGTCTTCAAAGTCGGGTTCACTTGGATCTGAATCGGTGTCGTTGATGATGATGTAGTTGTCCGGACATGCGACGTACTCGTCTTCCTCCTTGGATCCTAACTTCCTCTTGAGTTATTCAATCTCCTGCTTAAGATCGCCATTGTGTCTCGCTAGAGCTACGATCTCGTCCATGTAGTCCTTGCGTGTAGACTTCAGTTCTCCTTCTAGCTCGATGATCCTTGCCTTCGCATTCTTCAACTCTATCATATCATTGCACATCTGGTTCTCGTGGCGTCGAATGTGCTGGTTTAACTCCTGGATGAATGATGCAATGGATCTATCCTTATTGGTGCTGACTAACTCCCATTGTTTATCTCGGCGTCCGCAAATCTGGTAGATAGTGTCCTTGAGGTCTTCTTGATAAACTTCTCCAATGCGTCCTATGGTGATATGAGCTTCCATGCTCTTTCCCAGACTCCAGGTTGGTGCATTGAAAACACTATCTATAGGCTTCGTGATTGGCGTGAATGTTCTTCCCAGAACGTGAGCTTGAATCTTCCAGTGCTCCTCTTCAGGCAGAGTGGCGTTGAAGGTTCCCGCGAAGCTTGGTAATCCGATATTCAGGTACTTGGTGACTTCCTTCAGGTGAAATCCAAAAGGTGTACCTTCATCCGGCTGAGCGTACTTAATCTTCACGTTCGTCATCCTAAAAGAGTAGAAGAGATGAGGAGTTAGAAAATGAGAAGAGAATGGTAATCTATGGCTTTAACTTAGTGGTCGTATCCTACAGTCAGCGTGTGCACTGATACCATCTCTGTAGCGACCCGACCTGAATGGATCAAGTGCTCTGTGCTCAGGTGTCATCCCTGGATCAGTAATGCTGACACCACATAATACATCGAAGGATTTATAGCAGAGTGGCAATCACACACTTATTACATCGTTGTCTCAAAGAGAACTTATTACAATAAATATGGCTTAAGGCCATCTAATAACGATAACAGCGGAAGACTCGGAAGATAAATGGGTCCATCAACTCCAACGGCATCACTGAGTATAGAACCACGACCTAAAAGCACCTTACTCGTCGTCTGAAAAGTCTGCAACATGAAAGTTGCAGCCCGAAAACGGGTCAGCACATGGAATATGCTGGCAAAGTAACACATAGAGAGTAATGGAATGAAATAGCTATACTATATGCATATATGGCTGGTGGAAAGCTCTATGGTTATAGTTTTGCGTAAAGCCAATTTTTCCCTACTGCAAAGGAATAAATTTATTTAACTATCATGGTGGTTGTTGAACATTGAGAATGGTTGACAGCATTCTCAATCCCAATTAAGTAAACAATTAAAACCCAACAACATTAATTAGAGTAACATGTTGAGATTCACATGATATTCAAGTACTAGATACTCAAGTTGTCCATAACCGGGGACACGGCTAATCATGATTAGTTTGTACACTCTGCAGAGGTTTGCACACTTTTCCCCACATGACTCGATCACCTCCGTTTATTTTCTCGCACTACATGGTGTTTGAGAAATGGATGACCGAGACATAGTCTTTCAGAAGCGCTAGCACCTTACATGTGGGGTAGACCGTACCACCTACAACCCCTACATCTGCTAGTCCACCTCGTAAGAGTTTGCACAACTTAGTCAACTATGCCAGAGCCCATAGTAGCATGTGGCTGCACACGGAAGTTTCTAGCATGAATTATCTTATGATCCCTTTGAGCCTGGGTGGCGGTCCAAAATAAAACAGGCAAGTCCTGATAGACATCAGGTGCCTCAATCCACCCAGATGTGTGTTTAAGTGGCCACCTTAGATAAACCATTAAAATTAATAAACTCACATCTGTCATGGATATCACTCACCCAATCCACGTCTACTAGCATAGCATGGCATAATAAGCAAACGTAGAAGTAACTCCCAAAGGTTTCATAATAATACAGGTAATAGGTACTACCTCATCTACTTCCCATCCCACAATTTAATTAGATCCTAATCATGCAAGGTGTGAGGATTGATCTAATGCAATAAAACATGGGTTGTAGAAAAGGTATGATCAAAGTGTTACTTGCCTTGCTGATGATCCGCGAGACCTAGGGTTTCAAAGTAACAGGCGGCGCAATCCGGGTGATCTATCGCAGACAAACAACAAGCACACAATAAGTACTCATCTAATGCACGGGTAAAACTCAAACAAGAGAACGAACCAGAAAGTTCAACTTAAGAACTCCGGTTGCAAAGAAAGAACGAACCGAACAGATGACGGAAAACCAAACGGCGGAAGAAAACAACTCGGTTCTAGCAAGTTGAAACTAGGTCAAATTTTACCGGGGCAAAAACTTGTTTAAGTTGATTAGACGGAACAGCGGTTTCGAAACGAAACTCCAGGCGCTTGAATCACCTGATTCCGATAAACGAGCGAGAAGAAAGACTAGAATGAAGATCGGATCTGAGATCGCGATCGCGGAATAAATCCGACGAGAAAGAAAACAATGAACGGTTAAATGAACGGGCGTCGTTAACTGGGAAAGAATCGGTGATCATGTTCGTTGAGATGAATGGTCTGAAAGAAGAACGAAAACCGATCTAGGGTTTTCGAAAAAAAACCCGAAAAAGAAACGGAAAACCGATCTAGGGTTTCGGAAGAAAACCGAAACGAAAAACCGGAAAGAAAACCGGAACGGTTTAGAAGAAAAACCGAACTGAGGGAAGAAAAAGAGACGCGGCATGGGGCAACCTTGGCGAGGGGCTCTGGCGAACAGCGGCGTAAGGCGGCGGCGGCTTAGGCGCGGGGCGGCGCGGCTAAGGCGGCGGCGGGGCTGCGCGCTGCTGCTTGCTGCGGCTTAGGAGGAGAGGGCTTGGGATTGATGTGAGGAGAGGGGGGGTTTGGGGTGTATTTATATAGGTGGGGGGGATTACTTGGGGTAGGGGGCAAGAAAAAGAGAGGGAAAAGGAAAACGAAACAAAGGAAAGAGGGGGCTAGAACCGGCCTTGAGTCCCTCTGGGACTTGGCCTGGGCGAGGGGAGGTGGCGGCTGGCGCCTGGCGCCTGGCGCGCAGCGCTGCTGGGGGCGGCGGCTGGCTGGGCCTATGGCCCGACTGGCCTGCAGGAGTTCCCTTTTTTTTAAACGGTTACACGCGCAGAAAAACAAAAGAAAAGAAAACTAAACATGCTCCAAAATTTCTAAAGTAAAATTTCCCCGACTCCTAAAAATGAGTCGAAAAAAATGAACTTTTCTCCGGACCTAATATGCAATTTTTGAAAACGCGCATTTTTCCCTATCCAAAGAAAAAGCAAACAAACACCGACAAACAAAATTTGATCTATTTATTAAATCTTCATTTTTCCTAAATTTGGGAAAGTCATATTATTCCCTCTCTCATATATTTTGACACCGGAAAAATAATTGAAGATAAAATAAATAAATCAAATGATCCTCTTTTCAAAATTTGAGAAAACTCAAATATGAAAATAACAAAATCTCCAACTCTCTCCGAGGGTCCTTGAGTTGCGTGAAATTTCTAGGATCGACCAAAATGCAAGAAAATATGATATGCATGATGATCTATGTATAACATTCCAAATTGAAAATTTGGTATGTTACACAATCGTCTGGGCACCGACGCGCTGGAGCCGGCGCAGCATCCGGTGAGCCGGCCGGAGGCGAGCCTCGATGCTCAGGATGTGCTCGTCAAGATTTCGGGGGGCATCGGCGGCAATATCTGCGCCCTCCGACCTTCACGGTCAGCCTCGATGGCTTGGATGGCGGCCTGCGACTGCCCAGGGAAGAAGTCTGCACAGACACGAAGAAACGAAGAAGCAAGTCAAAAACCAGGAGTCGGTACGATCTAAGTCGGCAGCTCGAAGAAAGAAAATAAAGAGGCTCACCATCAACGATGTCTTCAATCTCGTGGAAGCCGGAGAACAGCAACGCCTCCTTGTCAGGCCAGGAGGAGCGCTCGCTCGCGAACTCAGCCAAGAGGGCGGTTTCCGTCTCCTCCGCCTCCCTCTACGACTTCACAAGCAGCTCCTTCTGCTCTGCCAACCGAGTGGCCAGCAGATCGCGCTCTGTGGCGAGCTTGCTGCACTCCTCCCCTTTGGCGCATAGGGAGGAGTTGGCTTCGCTCAGCTGCTGTTGAAGAGCAGCGTTGGCTCCTGAAGGAAAGGAAGAAAGACAACAATCTTCAATAAAGTAGGTCGCCGGGGAGATCCGGCCGGCTGCTCAGCAGCCGGCCTGAATCTCGGGGACTAAAACCCGCGTGTGCGCTAGCGCGCCCCCGCAGAGAAAAAAGGGGGACTTACTCCGGCTCTCCGCCAAGTCGGCGGTCCGCTTGCCCAGCTCTTCAACGTTACGGTTGAAGGCAGTGACGCGGAGGTTGTGGTAATCCTGCGACAAGCATTTCAGACAAAGTTAGTACCCAGAAGTTCATCAATTGAAGTTCCGGGCTGCCTGCTCAGCAGCCGGCCTGAAACTCGGGGACTACACCCAGTGGGTGCGCTGGCGCGCTCCCACAGAGAGGAGTAAGAAAACAAAGACCAAAGGAAAAAAAACATACCCGGACGGCTGCCCACGACGCTAGGAACGCCTTGGTGCAACTCTGGAGAGCGTCGCCCTCAGCACGGAGCTTCGCCTGGACGTCCAGGAGCGCCCGGTTCAGCGGCCCTGTGCCGCCTCCTCGCACCCACCCAACAGGTGCGGCGCTCGTCGCTTCGGCGTCTTGGGCCGCCGAGCTGGCGGTGCCGGCTTCCAGGGGCGGGGTGCTGAAGTCGCCTTCTCCAGACGATGGCGCGTTGGCGAGCCGACTTGGAGGAGTAGCCTCGCCACGGCCTCGTCTTCGGTCGGCGGCACCAAAGGGTCCGCTGGCTACTCGCCTTGTGCGCCTTCAGACGGCGGCGGAGGCGGCGGCGGAACGTTCGCGTCCGGAGTAGAGGGGTCGTCGCCTTCCCTCTCCTCGATGAGGTTCTCCCCGCTAGCTTCTCCAGTTAGCCCCGTGAACTCCGGAGGCGGCGGCGCAGAGTTCAGCAGGGTGACGAGCAAGGCCGACTAGTGGCGTGCGGCTTCCTCAGCCTACTGCTTCGCCGCGGCGGCGGCTTCGACCTCCGCTAGTTTTTTCTTAGCGGAGGCCTCCGCCCTGTCGGCCTCTGCCTTCTCCAGGCAGAGGGCCTCTTCTTCGTTGCGCCTTTCCTGCGCATTCCACTCCGTCGCCTCCCGGAGGTCAGTAGCGGGGTCAATCCACCGAGTGGTGGCGGACGTCTCCGCTGACCCCATGACGGAGGCGGCGATGACCCGCTCAAGAGAGAGGGGAGCCCTGAAGAAAGATGGGCAAGCAGAGACTCAGACAAATCATGAAGAAAGAATAAAACTTTGAAGACAGAATACTTACGCGGAGACCAACGTCGGCTTCTTCACTTCCTTACGGAAGCGGATGGCCTTCGCGGCTGCCTCGTCCCGCCGGGTCGCCGCAGCCAAGCCCTTGGGCTTCTTCGGCCGACTACCGAACAAAGTCAACACGGCCCTGCGCTTCTTCCCGCTGCCTGGAGCGCCCGGCACGGCAGAAGAGTCCGCGCCAGGTTGGCTGGCTCCTGGCCGATGGCGAGGGGCGACTTCTCCCTCAGTGTTGTCTTCAGGCCAGTCGGCGAAGGTAGCCGAGGGCCTGAAGTCTCCTGCCGTCCCTCCTCCTCCCTCGGCATCGTCTTCCAGAGCCTCCGCCCCCAGATCGGGGTCGTCGACGTCGCTCTCCACCTGGTCGGCGACGAACTCATGGGCCGGTCCTGAGGTGCCGGCTGGTGGGTGAACAAGGGGATTCTAACCAAAGCTGACTAGTCAAAACAAAACCTGGCAAGAAGAAGACAATCTAAAGAAAGAAAAGAAAGGCGACTCACCATGGGCGGGGGGTTGGCGCAGGAGTACGGCTCCTTGCCGAATCGCCAGTCCTCCGGGAGCCTGCTGTCCAAGAGGTAGTTCACCATGAGGGCCACCTCTTCGTGAGGCATGTCCTTGGTGCACATCCGACTCGGGTCGCGGTGCCCACTCATCTAGCATATCATGTGAGGGCGGCCTTGGAGTGGGAGAACTCGGCGCAAAACGAAGGCGGCCAGCAGGTCCGGACCAGTCAAACCCTCTGACTGCGTTAGCACTCGGAGTCGCGTGATGGCGTCGGCTCCTGCAGGCGTCAGCGACCTAGCCCGGTACGACCAGTTGGGCAGTCTCCCAGCCGACGGGCCGGCTTCGAAAGCTGGCAGGTTGACCCAGTTGCCCCTCGTGGCGACGTTCCTGACGTAGAAGTAGGATCTCTGCCACATCTTCACCGACTTTATCAGCGAGATGGAGGGGAAGGGGTTGTCGGCTCCTGACCTTCGCACGGCGATGAAGGCGCCGCATTGAGCCGGCATGCCCGCGGCTTGGGTGCCGAGCTTGGAGAAGAAGAACTCCCCCCAGAGCTCGAGGGTGGGGAGGACTCCGAGGAAGCCTTTGCACAAGGCCACAAAGGCGGACAACAGCACCACTGTGTTGGGGGTGAGGTGGTGCGGCTGGAGGCCGTAGAACTCCAAGAAAGACCGGAAAAAGCTGCTCGCCGGCAGCCCCAGCCCGTGCAGGCAGTGCGAGCGGAAGATGACCCGCTCGCCCTCCTGCGGGGCGGGGGAAATCTCCCCCCGGCGCAAGACGCACCTGCACGCGATCCTCGCCGGGAAGCCGACGGGTCCGACGGAGGAACTCGATGTGGTCTTCATGAACTTCGGAACCGTCCCAGGTGCCGGAGCGCACTGGGGGAGGCGCGACAGCGGAGGAAGAACTCATCGCGAGCTGTCACCGTGGCGTTCACCGGAGCTTGGGCGTGCGGCAGAGTGAAGAAGAGAAGAGGAGGAGAGCGAGGAGCAGCAAGGAGGAAGAGAGCGAGGGGTAGTGGGAAGGAGGGGCGCGCGTGCCCCCCTCTTCCCCCTACTTATAGCCCCGTGGGCTGCGAAGCCGAGGGGACGGACGTGGGGATTTACTGCGCCCACAACCCCACGACCCCCATGATCCATGTAAAGTTACTGCGTGCAGTAACTCCACGGGAATCCCAACCGTCCACCGGGGCTGCAGCGGATCCACTCGGGCGCCGAGGCGCAGTAGTGGCGGGCCCCGCCTGTGGGCCTGTCCCGTCGCGCGCGTGGGCTGGCAGGACGGCCTAGCCATGTGCCCTTGCGTAACAGGCCAAGAACGGGCGGCGGCCTGGAGGCTTAGCTAGCACGCCGCTTAAATCCCACCACGGCGTTCGAGATGCTGAGCAAGCCGGAATCAAGTGAATCCTAGTTGAGCAAGACCGATTCCTTCTAGTCAGCTCGGCAGAAGCCAATCAAGACCATGTGCTGAGCACCCGGAAAGAGAAACTGCTGAGGCTTCTCAGCCGATCGTCCGTGGCGCCTCACCAGCTTCGGGGACTACTGTCGAAGTAATGGGCCACGGGTAGGCCAAGCCGAGTCCCACAACCTTTGAAGACATCGGGGCAGGCTGCACCCCTCAAGACCCCGGGGTGAAGAGCCGCCTCCTGAGGAGTCGACGGCAGGGCGGCCGACTGCCCGCTCACGGCCGAGTCCCAGGGACAACTTCCGGAGAAGCCGGCTTTGGGGAGTCGGCCGGCGACTCCAACAAACCATGACCTCATCGAAGGGGACGGGGCAGGGGCGTGGCTACAGTGAAGCCCACTCCCCGCCCCTTACCAAGGGCAGGCATGGCCACAAAACGCCGTACCCAGGAAGATCTCCGTGCGGCGTGGCACTGTTGCCCGGCCGGCCCTGACATCAGCACCACAGTACCAAGTCCTGCTCCCACGATGGCTTGTCTGTACGGCCTGGAGGCAGCGGGGCCCACCAGTCAGCGAGACCTCGGGAGACAGCGGGAGAACCGCCAGTCGGACCCGTCGGGAGTAGGCCCGGGGGAGTCGGCCGAGCCCTCCCCCAGGGCCCATGCGCCATTAATCAAGATGAGATGGGGAGTGGCCACAGTGATCGCCCGCCAGGCGACGGGGCTGTTGCCACGACCCCATGACCAAGCCTGCATCATCAGAAGCACGGCTATAGTAATCAGCGGCCGGCAAGACCCGCCCGCGGCGGACGCGGCCTGTCGGCTCCGTACCAGACCAGTCGGCGGGGCCCACCAGTCGGCGGAGAAGTCGGAGGTCAGAGGCATTGACGGCGGGGCCCGCGCCCAGTCGAATTACCATTGTACCCCTGGGGGGTAGGCCTATATAACCCCCCTAGGCACCCATGCAAGGGGTTGGATCCCAGTAGTTCTAGACCATACCAGATAGAAGGAGAGAGCTAGCCTTGCCCTCTTCTACCACCAGAAACAGCTCAAGGAGCAACCGTGTAAACACTTGGCCATAGTGATCATGCGGAGACCCCGCAGAGCAGCAGTAGGGGTATTATCTCCCCGGAGAGCCCCGAAGCTGGGTAAGATTCGCCGGCATGCATGTCTTCGCCCCATCCCATTTCCAGGCACCGGCGACGTTCTACTCGCCCCCACCATGATAAGCCATCCGTTAGCATATATCGCACCAAACCCCCGACAGTATCCCAAATTTCCTTTGCATTCTCAAGACGGCTGATTTTGTTGAATTCTTCGGGGCATAATCCGTTGAAGAGGATATCGCAAGCTTGAGCATTGTATTGCAGCATCGTCAACTCTTCTGCGGTAGCTTCATGGTTCGGTTCTCTCCCATCAAAGAATTAACCTTGCAAGCCAATACACATAATAGCCCAAACGGCGGGGTTATGTCCAAGAATATGCATTTTCATCTTATGTTTCCAACTAGCAAAATTTGTACCATCAAAGTAAGGACCTCTACGGTGGTAATTTCCCTCGCTAGAGGCCATACTCTCCTAGGTTGTGAAACCAAGGCTATGATCACCAAAGCTATGGAAATCAAGGCAAATGGAGACCAAAGCTCTGATACCACTTGTAGGATCGAAAGTATGTCTAGAGGGGGTGATTAGACTACTTGACCAAATAAAAATATATCCTTTTCCCAATTTTAAGTCTTGGCAGATTTTAGCAACTTAGCACAAGTCAAGTAAACAACCTACACATGCAAGTCTAAGAGTATAGCAGCGGAATGTAAATTATTGCACATGAAGGTAAAGGGAGGAGTTTGGAGGGAGGAAACGCAATGTAGACACTGAGATTTTTGGCGTGGTTTCGATAGGTGGTGCTATTGTAAATCCACGTTGATGGAGACTTCAACCCACGAAGGGCAACGGTTGCTCGAGTCCACGGAGGGCTCCACTCACGAAGGGTCCACGAAGTAGCAACCTTGTCTCTCCCACCATGGCCATCGCCCATGAAGGACTTGCCTCACTTGGGTAAATCTTCACGAAGTAGGCGATCTCCTTGCCCTTACAAACTCCTTGGTTCAACTCCACAATCTTGTCGGCGGCTCCCAAGTGACACCTAACCAATCTAGGAGACACCACTCTCCGAAAGGTAATAGATGGTGTGTTGATTATGAACTCCTTGCTCTTGTGCTTCAAATGATAGTCTCCCCAACTCTCAACTCTCTCCCACAGATTTGGATTTGGTGGAAAGATGATTTGAGTGGAAAGCAACTTGGAGAAGGCTATAGATCAAGATTCTTGTGGTTGGAATAAAATATCTTGGTCTCAACACATGAGTAGGTGGTTCTCTCTCAGAAAATGAATGGTAGAAGTGTAGGCACGTTCTGTTGGCTCTCTCCACGAGTGGAGGAAGGGTGGAGGGGTATATATAGCCTCCATATAAAATCTAACTATTACACACAATTCACCAAACTCAGTGGGACCGAATCACAAAACTCGGTCGGACCGATTCAGTTCAAAATGTGAATGTTAGGATTTTCGGTGGGACCGACATGTCAACTCGGTGGGACCGATTTCATTAGGGTTAGGGCATAACATAATCTCGGTGAGTCTGATTACATGAACTCGGTGAGACTGATTTCTGTAATTGGCAAACAAGGAGTTGGTCAGGCAAACTCGGTGGGACCGTTCACTCATTTCGTGAGACCGAAATGTTACGAAAAGGAAACAGAGAGTTTGCATTGCGAACTCGGTGGGACTGATCGCTCATCTCGGTTGGACCGAAACATTATGAAGGGAAACAGAGGGTTTGCAGTCCCATCTCGATGAGACCGAATTGGTTAGGGTTTCTGGCAATGGCTATGTCAAATGAACTCGGTGGCGCCGGATAGATCAAATCGGTGGGGCCGAGTTTGACTTTTGGTTTGGGACATATGTGGATATAAGAAAGTGGTTGACGGCTTTTGGAGCATATCACTAAGCATTTTGAGCAAGCAAGCCGTTAAGCAACACCTCATCCCCTTTTAACAATATTGGCTTTTCCTATGGATTCAATGTGATCTTAGAGCACTAAAATGAAAATGCAGAGTCTTGAGCTTGAGCCAATATGTGTCCTTAGCATTTTGAGGGGTCCACAATCCTAGTCCATGCCATGCCAATCATTGAACTTTCTGAAATGATCATGTAGAAAGAGTATTAGTTCAATGAGCTATATGTTGTTAGGAATTACCAAAACCACCCAGGGATAGTTGTACTTTCACCCCGCTGTAGGGTGTTGCAATATGCTCATGGTTCTCTTATGGTGGCTGGCGTGAGTGACAGAAGCACATACCCGAGTTTGGAGGTTCTAGCGTATGGGAGTAAAGAGGACCTGATACTTAATTCTATGGTTGGTTTCACCTTAATGATCTTTGGTAGTTGCGGATGCTTGCTAGAGTTCCAACCATAAGTGCATATGATCCAAGTAAGAAAGTATGTTAGCTCATGCCTCTCCCTCATATAAAATAGCAAGAATGATTACCAGTCTAGTTATTGATTGCCGAGGGACAATTCCGCAAATCCCATCACCACTTTTCCACACTCGCTTTATTAAATTTTAGTTTTATTAAAACAACACCTAACTTTTACTTTCATGTTCTTTTTAGCTTGCAAACCTATCCTTCAAAGTACTTCTAGTTTTATTCTTGTTCTAGATAAAGCAAACATTAAGTGTGTGTAGAGTTGTATAGAACCTGAGGGGATATTCGTTCTAGCTTTAGCTCCTCGTTGGGTTCGACACTCTTATTTATCGAAAAAGGATACAAACGATCCCCTATACTTGTGGGTTATCAAGACCTTTTTCCGGCGCCATTGCCAGGGAGCAATAGCGTGGGGTGAATATTCTCATGTGTGCTTGTTTGCTTTATCACCGAGTAGTTTTTAGTTTATGTTCTAAGTTGTTCTTTATCTTTAGTTATGGATATGAAACACGAAATACCAAAAAAATAGTTGTACTTGCTACTCATGGAGATGGGGAACCTCCTAAAACGCTCGATGCTCGTTATGTGAAAAATATCAATCACTACTTTGATAATCCCGAGAAAACCCCATTCAATTTGATAATGGGAGACATGTTGGATCAATGTGAATACTTTAGGGATTATTGCTTGACTAAAAAAATGGAAACGGTTATGCGATCAAATTCATATGTTGCATTCGTATGCTCAGGATCTATGCTTGAGAAATGATTATACTTGTTGCTCTAGGATGAAGGCTCCACACCTTCCCTTTTCATGCAAATTTAACGAATATGAAACCTTGGCTTCTTATGCTAATGGTAGATATGATTACTATGATGTGGAACAAATATAAGAATTTGTTGCTTTTAAGGGTGCTTATGAAATTGAATCTTTCTTTGAAAAGTATGAAGATTACGATGATGTTGTTTACAGACCTAAATTTTTCACGATACTTAAATATTGCTATGAGAATTATGAATATAATGCCGATATTAATGCATTTATTGAGGACTTCTCCACTGTCCAAGAAGAGAATAATATTTTGCAGGAGTCTACAGAAGAAGAAATTGGCGAAATTGTGAGCTCATTGGATGAAAAAGATGAGGAGGAGAGCGAAGAACAAAAGGAGGAAAAGTGGATTAATCACCCATGCACACCTTCTAATGGGAGTAACTCTTCAACTCATACATTGTTTAATGTTGCTTCGTTCTTACCGAAGGATGAATGCTATGATAATTGCTATGATCCCATTGATTCATTTGAAATATCCCTTTTTGATGAACTTGATGCTTGCTATGCTTGTGGCCAAGATGCCAATATGAATTATGCTTATGGAGATGTACTTGCTATAGTTCCTTATGTTAAGAATGAAATTGTTGCTATTGCACCCACACATTATAGTCCTATTATCTTTTTGAATTCTCCCAACTACATTATATCGAAGAAGTTTGCTCTTATTAAGGATTATGTTGATGGGTTGATTTTACTGTTGCACATGCTGATTTTGATGAATATAATATGCATGTGCTTGCTTCTCCTAGTTGCAATTATTATGAGAGAGGAACTACATCTCTGCCTCTCTATGTTTCCAACACGATAAAATTGCATGAAACTGCTTATGCTATGTATTGGCCTTTACTTGATGTCCATGAATTGTTCTTTTATGACATGCGATGCATAGGAAGAGATTTAGACTTCATCATTGCATGATTTATGTTGCTTTGTGCTCACTACTAAATGTCAAATCATTGTTAATTAAAATTGGCTTTGATATACAGTGGGATCCGGGTGGATCCATTACTTGAGCACTTTATGCCTAGCTTATGGCTTTAAAGAAAGCGCTGCTAGGGAGACAACCCGGAAGTTTTAGGAAGTCATATTATTCTGCTGAGTGTTGTCGTGGACTTAACATGACAGATGCCCTTGCGAAAGGACTTAGGTGTGGAGTCATCACGACGTGGTTATCTTGAAGGGGTTAAACAGGACAAATGACACAAAGAGTTTACGCAGGTTCGGCCCCTCTCAACGAGGTAAAAGCCTACTCCTGCTTTAGGTTGTATTGCTTGGGTTTCGATTACCAGGGAGCGAATATGCTTGACCTAGCTTTTGATTGATTGTTACTTGTCTTAACCCGCTGCCGGGTCACCCCTTTATATACACAGGTTGATGCCCGGTGGCTTACAGAGTCCCGGCCGGCTCATACACAAAGCGCCCGGCTCGGAGACTAACTAAGCTTGCCTTACAATACAAGTTACACATATGGTGGTTTATCCTCTTGGTCTTCAAGTCGCCTCTGGGCCTTGGGCCTTCAATAGGCTTGCTTCATAACCCGTCATCTTCATCCTTAAGTCGCCAACGGTATGACCCGCCCCCCTGGGCGGGTCATACCCAATAGTTATATCCCCAACATTAGGCCCCAGGTTGATTTGAACTTGTTCACATCAATCTTCAGTACTTGACTTAGCAGAAACTTCCATCATCAACTTAGGAACTTGTTGTAACCCACCATGACATCAGCTCACAGATTTGTGTTAACCGCCATGACATCATTTTGCATTAACTTCACACAAAACCGAGAATATCTCAGCATGTCTTTATCTTTAATGGCCTTCCCGAAAATCAAGGCATCCATGCAGCCACATAATCATTTTTTGGCCTCCTCGATTCTCGCGCATGCCATCTATCCATTGCCTTATAAATAGGGACAGGGGCCCCTGTTTTCACTTTTACCCCCTGCCCCTGCCTCTTCTTCTCCTTCCTCTCGATGCCACCGCGACCAGAGCTCTGCCGCCACCGTCGACCTTCTTCAACAGCCCAAAACCAGGCCGCTGCATCAACCTAAACGCGTCCATAAATCGTGGCACTTCTCCGCTGTCCATCAGCACCAATAGGTATTCATCATCCCTTGCTACAGATCTGCACTAGGGTTCCGCTGTTCGTCGGAGTTCCTCTCCGTTCTTCTTTTTCCCTCTTTAGATCATGTAGTTGGATCTGAACGTATTATTGAAAACATGCAGTAGTACCTTTAGCCTCCTTTTCCCAGTTATAGTAGGCATTTTCCTGTATAAGATTTACCAAATGCCCAAGTTCTTCCACTACCTTCACTTTTAGGTCTAGAATTTATTTTATTTCCAAACTGCTGTAGATCCAAATTTTCAACACCAATCTGTAAAATCTGTTTGTTCAACACTTAATCGTTCCTCACTTATAGATCTGGAATATGACAACTATTCGGGCAGCTTAACTGATAATCTGTAACCCGCCATGTACCATTAGTCCCCTTTTAAGCCGGCAATAGATATATCTGCATAACTCAACGCTATCTTCTGATTTAACATATTGGATCTTTATAGCACTTTACTTTTGAATCAATGGGCCGGCTTACCAGCATAATCTTAAATCGGCAATATTTCTTTCTTTTACGCCTTCATCCTCAAAAATGACTAAGAGTGTCACCGCATGCAACTGGGTCGTTTCTCGGGTCACCAAGGAAGCATTGAATGAGTATGTCCAAACAAGCGTTCTAGCCCAAAAAGTTGTCATCTGTTGGAGGGTCCCAGGCACAGAAACCCCTCCTAAGCCCAAGGACGGTGAAGTAATTGTCTTCACTAATCATCTGCTCCGGGGTTTTAGCCCTCCCGGCTCAAAATTCTTCCGTGATGTGCTGCACTTTTTCAAGCTCCATCCTCAAGATATTGGGCCAAATTCTGTTTCAAACATCTGCAACTTTCAAGTGTTCTGCGAGGTGTATCTTCAAAAGGAGCCCACTGTAGAACTATTCAGGGAGTTTTACTATTTAAACCGACAGACCGAGTTCATAGACAGTCCCAGCCTAGAGTTAGGTGGCATTTCGATTCAAAGGCGGAAAGAAGAAACTTTCCCAGCCGCCAAACTACCCAGTCATCTCAAGGACTGAAACCAAACTTGGTTTTATTGCCAGGATACGTCTCCAGAAGAGGAAAATCCTCTGTCGTGTTATCGTGCCAACTAGCTTAGTAACAAGCACCCTCTTCCAGACCGCATCAGCACAGCGGAATAAAAAATATATGCTTGTCTTTTCAAAGATCCGAGTCTTAATGGCCAATGGCTTGACCGGAATCGACCTGGTTCGGTGCTCGGTCGCATGGAGAATTCTGCCCTTAAGCCATCGCCCCGGCTTAATGTGCGAGTACGCCGGTGATTTAAAAGATCTACAACGCCACTGCCAGATTCAGTTGACTGATGAGGATATCAATAACATGACCAAGTCTCCATTGAACGAGAGCTTGGCAGATTGTAGCAAAACAAGACTGAATCCTTTCTGCACTCTCCACAAGCCGCTAGCTGTAAGCCTTGAAACAATTTTCAGTTGAATCATATTTTCACTTAAACTATCCTCTTATAACCATTTGGTTTCCATAGGATGATTCTCCTTTTTGGAATAGGAAGCTGCAGGACAAGCCGGGCAAGATGATCCAGACGAAGAATAAGGCTCAGAAAAAGCCTGCCAAGAAGAAGACCAACACCTCCGAGCCATTTGACTTGGATGACGTTGAGTCGAAGGTAGAACTTGACTCCATTGGCTCATTTTTTGTACAACTTATTGACAATGATCACTATCAAGATGACGCGAAAGGCAGCCACACAGATGGCGAAGAGGTAACTATCCTTTCCTTCGACTCAGAACCTCTACCAAGACAGAAAGTTCATCAAGCCGGAAAGTAGGGTTTTCTCATCCTTTAGCTCATTTGGATCCCAACTTTATTTTGAAGAAGCAACAACATGAAGCTCACCACACAACCCGGAATAGCGGTGGCGGGATTCTCTCCTCCGGCTTACCAAACGCGTCGTCTCCTCACAAGAGCCAACCAGAGGTTTCAAATATTTCTGACTTAGCCTATCCCAAGGGGGGCCTTTTTCGACAACCTCTTAACCATCTGATTCAAACTATTAGGGGACCTCTCACTCTTCCTCTGGCGACTGGACTGGGACTCAAGACCCTCTTTTCAAGATTGTGTCTGGGTAAGAAACACTTTTAAGCCTATTTGCTTTCAATCATGTACTCAATTGTCATATCAACCCTGCCTTATGTCTAATTTTTAGCGCTATGGCCAAGCCCAGCAAGAAACTGAAGGGTGATAAGCCAGCCAAAGATGCTGACCCGGAGAAGACCATATCCGAGTCTTTGCATCAAACTTCATAGGCAGCCATGGATGATCCGCCACCAAAACACCCGATCATCGCGGACCCCATGAATGTTGACCCAGAACCTGCCAAGCCGCCCAGTCCTGCCCAGCCGGCTCAAGAGACTGAAGACATAATAATTACTGGCATAGCTTATACAGCCCCAGGAAACCCTACTGCACTATCCATACACAACGCCAAGGAGGAGTTTTCTGGTGTGGATAAGGGCAAATGGAAAATGGACTTGGAAAGCTATGCTCAGTTCAGTGCCCAAGAGATTCATTCTGGCTATTTAAACCACCTACACACCAGCCGTGACTTCGAAGCCGGCCTGGTCAATCTTATGAAGGAACGCTTTGAGGTAAACATTATCATCTTCATACAAATATATATCTGTCAGCCGCCAAGTCTTTTGGATATGAGAAAAACGAATATGATGTAGACTTTAAATAACCTTGGGAGTCTTTTATTCATATCGTGGTATACTGTAATTGTAGAATCAAGTGAGTAGCCCCCAAGGGCCGGCTTAAGCTGCATAGCTAAAGCCGGGACTTGAAATGGTAGTGATTAATTTTTGCACATGTAGCCCCCAAGGGCCGGCTTAATCAACATGGATAAGCCGGGACTTATTACCGTAGTTGAGAATGAAATCCAAGTATGTAGCCCCCATGAGTCGGCTATAGTCATAGCAGTTTCGTCGGGCCATCATAGAATTGTCTTCAAAAAGAGAAATATGCATTAGCCCCCAAGTGCCAAGTAAAATACTTGTATTGTGCTTGGGACTTCAAATAAGATGATCATAATATTTCCTATCTTGTTCTTGTTGCAGGCTGAATTAAATATGAAGAAATCCCAAGTCAATGATCTAAGGACCAATATTCAAACCCAACAATCCGAGACTTCAAAAGCCAAATCAGAGCTGAAGACTGCGTTGGAAAACATTGAAAAGCTGAAACAAGACTTCAGTGCTGATAAAATCGGCTGGGAGAACGAGAGGGCAGCTCTATTGAAAAGAGCAGAAGACGCTGAAGCTGCCCTTAAGCCGGTAATTGATGATTTGTCCGGTTTAAAACATGAAATCAACTGCATGACAACGACCATCTTTGTTAAGTAATAATATACTCCAATATCTCTTCGTCAAGTTTGAACAACCATTTAGCCGGTTTATAAGTATCCTTGCCAATGCAGGTTCCAGAAGCTCCAAGCTAGGTGATGATATGCGCATAAGGCCGAAAGCCGTTTATACCCTTGTGGAGCAGCTGTACACTGGCGCCCAATGGGCAATTTTTGCTACCTTGCATTGGAAGCAGCCACCTTCCCTTATCAAGAAAGTGTTGGAAAAATTGTCAGTACTACCACAAAGGGTTGAGGACTTGAAGCAATCAGCCACCAGAGCCGGTGCCATCACTGCCTTGAGCCGGGCAAAGGCGTGGCAAGCCGAACTTGACTCAGAGGAAATATCAGTTGGCTGTCCAAGTGTAAAAGAAGATGGGTCCCCTTTCAGTGCTGATGACTTCACTCAAATAGTCAAAGCAATGCATCCATGGGCAAGCAAACTAGCTGATGAAACGAACCTCTCCAAGTACCACCCAGTTTATGATGCTGAAAACTCAAAAGTGAAGGCGTCGGTTCATCAGGCTGTGGATCTTATCCCGCCTACGTAAGCACACCTTTGCACCTAACATTGATCCATCAAGTCTTATAGATGATGAGGCTGTGTTTCGAGATTTGACCGGCATCAACTGGGCTACACCTGACTTCCAGCCAATGGATAACCAAAAAGAAGAAGAGCCAGCACAAGATGAACCGGAAGCATCAACACATGGAGGCCAAGACAACTGATCCAAGATCCGGTTTACCATCCACAACATTGGACGCTGTGTGTAAAAAACACTTTTTCTTTTGGGCTCGGTGAGCCATGTAATAGGCTAGATGAAAACCATGATCTGCCACGCCATCGTGCATGTTTCACTTTTGAGCGGCCCGATCAGATTTGAAGATCCGCTATTTTATGCTCATAATTATTGTCAATTTTGCTTATCATGCCAACATAAGCCGTGTACACAAGTAAACAACATGTGCCCTGGCGGTGTACCCTAGGGCGGGTCATAATACCCCATATAAAATCCACTGGTGACTATATAGTCCATAACCAGGGCGGGTTTATCAAAACCTCATATACTCATAACAAAGTAAATATCATACCTGTGATATTTTTTCATACCGCCGGCTTACCATGCCATATGTAGTAAGCGCAACAGCCCGAAGACTCAAAGCGCAGCACCCTGTGCAATTTATTCATACTGCCGGCTTACAACGCCATATGCAGTAAGGGTAACATCCCAAAGACTTAGAGCACAGAACTCCAGGCACATAATCAAAACACACTGGAGACTTATCTTCCAAAGCCAAGCTGGGTTATCAAAACTCTGGATAGATTCAAATATGAATCACAAGGATCAAGGCAACATGGCCCTAACCAATTTTCAACCATATATCAATACAACTCAAAAGATGAACCCAAACAATGTTCAAAGCAAATATAAACCAGAAAAAACAAGGCATTCATAGGCTGCCAAGCCTCAATATCAAGTGTTATTCAAGGGCCGCACAACCACTGAGTTAATCCTTAATTCAAACCTGTAAGACGGGCCTCACATGACCAATCGTCGTTTTAACTTTGACAAGTTCAGGGTCTTTATAAGATTGACTGTCAAGAGTACGGCGAGTCATTCCAGGATTACCTGGTCGGAGTGGCAAGCATATAAAGGCAGGATAACCTAGATTTTTGGTGAATACACCTGGCGTCCAAGCCAATTATAAGGGTAAACAAAGCTCTGTCCATTAAATAGGAAGCCCCCAAATAATAACTCAATCCAGGCGTTTCAAGCCTTATCAGTAGGGTAATCATAGCTATGCTCAATGAGCAGGAAGCCCTGAGTCATTTATAAACAAGGCATACAAGCCGGATCAAGAGGGTAGTCATAGCTATGCTCAATGAGCAGGAAGCCCCCAAGTGATCTTATGAAGTAACAATAAAGACTCAGATTCTCAGAAATGAAACGATAGAGGCCCTGAATTATCAGGGATGCTGGCTTTCTTATACTAATCATAATATATACATTGATAGAAGTATGTACATCACAAGAGCCGGTGGCTCAGGTGTAATAAGGTCGAAGATAAGCATTGTTCCACGGCCGGCGAGTCTCCTCCTCAGATTTGCGTGAGTCCTTGTGCTCTCGAACATCAAGGTAGTAAGATCCGTTGTTCAGATTTTTCTGACCACAAAGGGCCCTTACCAAGGTGGGGATAGCTTGTGCATGTCAGTTTGACCCTGGATGAGCCGGAGCACCAAATCCCCTTCTTGAAAGGTCCGGGATTTAACCCAGCGACTATGATAATGATGCAGATCTTGCTGGTAAATTGCCGAACGAGCCACCGCAAGGTCATGCTCCTCATCCAGAAGGTCAAGAGCATCCTGACATGCTTTTTCATTATCAGCTTCAACATAAGCCACCACATGGGACGAGTCATGACGGATGTCACTTGGGAGAACCGCCTCTGCTCCGTAAACCATGAAGAAAGATGTGTACCCCATAGATCTGTTGGAGGTGGTATTGATACTCCAAAGAACTGAAGGTAACTCCTCAACCCAACAACCCGGCGTCCTCTGCAAAGGGACCATAAGCCAGGGTTTTATGCCTCTCAAGATTTCTTGATTGGCTCTTTCAGCTTGGCCATTCGACTGGGGGTGAGCCACTGATGACACATCAAGACGAATATGCTCTCATTAACAAAATTCTTTCATAGCACCTTTAGACATATTAGTGCCATTATCAGTTATAATGCTGTGAGGGTAGCCAAAACGGAAATCACCTTTTTGATTAATTGAACCATTGTCGCCGCGTCACACTTACTGACCGGCTCTTCCTCAACCCACTTTGTAAATTTTTCAACCGCCACCAAAAGGTGGGTATTTTTGTCCTTGGATCTTTTAAAAGGTCGAACCATATCTAGCCCCCAGACTGCAAACGTCCAAGTAATTAGAATCATCCTCAATTATTGAGCCGGAACATGAGCTCGTCTTGAAAATTTCTGACAACCATCACATTTACTGACCAAATCCTCTGCATCAGCATGAGCCGTCAGCCAATAAAAACATTGACGAAAAGCCTTAGCCACGAGAGACTTAGAGCCGCCATGATGGCCACAATCTCCCTCATGAATCTCTCGTAGAATCTCACGGCCTTCCTCAGGAGAAACACAACATTGAAACACCCCTGTAACACTACATCGGTGCAACTCTCCATTGACAATAGTCATTGACTTAGACCGCTGGGTTATCTGCCTGGTCAAAGTTTCATCTTCAGGTAACTCTCCCTGGGTCATATAAGCCAAATATGGAACTATCCAATCAAGAATAGCATGAAGATCCGCCACCAACTGCGCCTCCGGGTCAGGAACAACAAGATCTTCCTCCGTAGGCAATTTAACTGAAGGATTATGCAGAATATCAAGGAAAACATTAGGTGGTACCGGCTTACGCTGGGACCCTAGCCGGCTTAAAGCATCAGCCGCCTAATTTTTTTCTGCGATCAACATGTTCCACTTGAAAACCTATGAAATGACCAACAATAGCATCAACCACTTGGTGATAAGCTGCCATGAATGGATCTTTTGAATCCCAAGTGCCTGAAACTTGCTGAGCCACGAAATCTGAGTCACCAAAACACCTCACTAGGCTTAAATTAATCTCTTTAGCCATCTGAAGACCATGGAGCAAGGCCTCATAGTCAGCTGCATTGTTAGTACAAGGGAACATCAACCTTAAAACATAGCAAAATTTATCACCTCGTGGGGAAGTCAAAATAACTCCAGCCCCCGAGCCTTCCAACTGAGTGGATCCATCATAGTGAATATTCCAATATGTGCTATACGACTTCTCCTCAGGCATCTGCAACTCTGTCCAGTCATTAATGAAATCCACAAGTGCCTGAGACTTGATGGTTGTTCGAGGCATATACTTCAAACCATGGGGTCCAAGCTCAATGGCCCACTTGGCGACCCGACCCATGGCTTCTCTGTTTTGAATAATACCCCCTAAAGGAGCAGAACTGACCATGGTGATGGGATGACCAAAGAAATATTGCTTCAACTTACGACTAGCCATGAATAGCCCATACACCAGCTTCTGCCAATGTGGATACCTCTGCTTGGATTCAATGAGTACCTCACTGATAATAATAAACCGGCCATTGAACCGGATATTCCTTGCCTGCTTCCTTCCATTCCACAACAATTGCCACACTGATGGCTCGACTAGTAGCAACCACATATAATAGTAAGGGCCCCTTATCAATAGCATCTTCAAGGATCGGCGGCTCAGCCAACTGCTTTTTCAATGCCTCAAATGCCTGATCAGCAGCATCACTCCAGACAAAGTGATCTATTTTCTTCATCATCTGATACAGGAGGATAGCCTTTTCGCCCAACCGGCTTATAAACTGGCTTAAGGCCGCGATACGACCCGCCAGATGCTGGACATCATTAATACACGCCGGCTTAGCCAAGGAAGTGATAGCCTTGATTTTCTCTGGGTTAGCTTCAATGCCCCTTTCAGAAACCAAAAAAACCAAGAGCTTGCCTGCTAGTACACCAGAGACACACTTGGCCGGGTTAAGCATCATCTTGTAGACCCGAAGATTGTCAAAGGTCTCTTTCAAATCATCTATCAAGGTCTCCTTCTTCCTGGATTTCACAATAATATCATCCACATAAGCATGAACATTGCGTCCAATCTGGTCATGAAGGCAATTTTGAACACACCGCTGATAAGTCACCTGGGCACTCTTGAGCCCAAAAGGCATAGACACATAGAAGAAGGCTCCAAAGGGAGTGATGAAAGATGTCTTCTCCTGGTCCTTAACCGCCATCTTGATCTGATGATAACTAGAGTAAGCATCCAAAAAGCTCAAACGCTCACAACCCACCGTAGCATCGATGATCTGGCCAATACGGGGGAGAGCAAAATGATCAGCTGGACAGCCCTTGTTAAGGTCTGTGTAATCCACGCACATACGCCAAGTACCATTCTTCTTCAGTACCAGCACCGGGTTAGCCAACCACTCAGGATGAAAAACTTCAAAAATAAACCCAACCGCTAAGAACCGGGACACTTCTTCACCAATACCCTTGCGCCTCTCTGC
This sequence comes from Triticum aestivum, assembly GCF_018294505.1. NCBI lineage: Eukaryota > Viridiplantae > Streptophyta > Magnoliopsida > Poales > Poaceae > Triticum > Triticum aestivum. Next base: position 520,959,097 of record NC_057800.1, read on the forward strand.
ATTAAAACGACGAAGGAATTGCTTGACCGGTTTAAACTTTGGGTCAACATTAAGAGTGTGCTCAGCGAGTTTGCTCGGTACACCTGGCATGTCGGAAGGTTTCCATGCAAAGATGTCCCAGTTCTCACGGATGAACTCGATGAGCGTGCTTTCCTATTTCGGATCCATATTAGCACTGACACTGAACTACTTGGATGAGCCGCCAGGAACAAAATCAACCAGCTTAGTGTCATCTGCTGAGTTAAACTTCAACTGTCGGGTCAATGTTATCTTTATAAAACTTCAACTCCTCTGTAGCACAAACACACTCAGCATAAGCAGCGTCGCCTTCTTCACACTCTAAGGCTATCTTCCTAGTCCCATGCATTGTGATAGTACCCTTACGACCCGACATCTTAACCTACTTACGACCCGGCATCTTAAGATGCAGATAAACATAACAAGGTCTTGCCATAAATTTAGCATAAGCCGACCGCCCAAACAAGGCGTGATAAGGGCTCTTGATCTTGACCACTTCAAAAGTCAATTTCTCAGCTCTAGAATCATGATCATCTCCAAAAGCCACTTCCAAAGCTATCTTACCCATTGGGTATGCCGAGTTACCAGGCACCACGCCATGAAAAACTGTAGACGACGGCTTAAGATCCTTATTAGTCAAATTCATACGACGGAAAGTATCATAGTAAAGGATATTTATGATGCTGCCTCCATCCATGAGTACTTTAGTAAACTTGTACCCTCCAACCTGAGGCGCAACCACCAAAGCCAACTGACCCGGATTGTCAACCCGGGGCGGGTGATCCTCACGGCTCCATACAATAGGATGTTCAGACCACCGCAAGTGGCGAGGGACCGCCGGCTCAACCGCATTGACTGCCCTCTTATGAACCTTCTGTCCCCGTTTGCATAAACTTGTGGTAAACACATGATACTGACCACTATTTAGCTACTTTGGATTAATCTAATAACCATACTGTTGCTATTGATTCCCTTGAGCAGATTGCTGATTGAAACCACCTTGATTGCCTTGGCCCTGAAAACCAGAGTTTGAGCTGCCACCACCAAAGCCAGGTCCGTGAGAACCGGATCCTGAGCCTCCATGCGGGCCATGATTATTCTGGAAAAAATGGAATTTCTGTAGTCCCTCATGATGAAGCGGTCCTTCCACAGATGATTGTCCGGCTTCTCTTGGGTACCATGCTTTGGGAAGGCTGATTCATCATCGCCTCAATGTTAAACTTTGGCCCTCCAAACCGGGGCATTGACGATTTCCCCTTACGACGCTGATTAGTGTTATGTGCATTGGTGTTAGCCACAAAGTCTAACCCACCGTCCACTTTGCGCTTACCGTTGCCACCTTGACCCGCCGTATTATTTGCTGCCCCTTCACATCACCGCTCTTCTTCCCCTTGCCAGTCTTCTTCTCATCAGATTCAGGGTCCTTAGTACTATTAGAGTCGGCTTATATGATGAGAGCCGCCATGAGCTCCCCCATGTCGTTGCAGTGGCGCTTAACACTACAAAAAAAGACACATCCGTGACATTTTCGGTCGAACAATTTTTTTCCAATCATACTTATGACACTTCTATGACGATAATTGTGACAAAACCAGGTATCATCATAGATGTGGTGGGGTCCTACTTCTATGACAAAAAATCAGGACAGAAAATGGGCTTTTTGTCTTGGGCGGGTCGGAGACGCAGCTGCATGACATTCTTTGGGCCGTCCATGACGGAAAGAACCGTGGTAGAAGCAAGGGCGAGGAAAATATTGGGGTGTTCCCGGTTACGGTGGGTGGTTGGGGCCGAGCGATGCGTGTTTCGCTCATACACGCACGCGTGTGGGTGCGAGGCGTTGAGCTCTAACTGAACCCGAGCGAGGCGTTGGGCTCTAACTGAACCCGAGCGATTGCACTGCATGCTACGCGTTACTGAACCCGAGCGATCGATCGATGGCTGTTAACTAAACCCGATCGAGCGATTCCTTCACTACTACTGCAAACTGAAGCTGATCGATGTTGCCTCTGG
>NC_057800.1:520961473-520994552 GCF_018294505.1 Triticum aestivum
GCCTCTGGATGAACAGGACCCCGGTCGATCAAGCCGGTTGGGGCAGGATGAACAGGACCCCATGGAGGGCAGGATGAACAGGACCACCCTGATGTCTACTACACAACCTTCTTCTTGTAGACGTTGTTGGGCCTCCAAGTGCAGAGGTTTGTAGGATAGCAGCAAATTTCCCTCAAGTGGATGACCTAAGGTTTATCAATCCGTAGGAGGCGTAGGATGAAGATGGTCTCTCTCAAGCAACCCTGCAACCAAATAACAAAGAGTCTCTTGTGTCCCCAACACACCCAATACAATGGTAAATTGTATAAGTGCACTAGTTCGGCGAAGATATGGTGATACAAGTGGTATATGGATGGTAGATAAAGGTCTTTGTAATCTGAAAATATAAAAACAGCAAGGTAACTAATGATAAAAGTGAGCACAAACGGTATTGCAATGCGTTGAAACAAGGCCTAGGGTTCATACTTTCACTAGTGCAAGTTCCCTCAACAATAATAACATAATTGGATCATATAACTATCCCTCAACATGCAACAAAGAGTCACTCCAAAGTCACTAATAGCGGAGAACAAATGAAGAGATTATGGTAGGGTACGAAACCACCTCAAAGTTATCCTTTCTGATCGATCTATTCAAGAGTCCATAGTAAAATAACATGAAGCTATTCTTTCCGTTCAATCTATCATAGATTTCGTACTAGAGTAACACCTTAAGACACAAATCAACCAAAACCCTAATGTCATCTAGATACTCCATTGTCACCTCAAGTATCCGTGGGTATGATTATACGATATGCATCACACAATCTCAGATTCATCTATTCAAACCAACACAAAGTACTTCAAAGAGTGCCCCAAAGTTTCTACCAGAGAGTCAGGACGAAAATGTGTGCCAACACCTATGCATAGCTTCATGGGCGGAACCCGCAAGTTGATCACCAAAACATACATCAAGTGGATCAATAGAATACCCCATTGTCACCACGGGTATCCCACGCAAGACATACATCAAGTGTTCTCAAATCCTTAAAGACTCAATCCGGTAAGATAACTTCAAAGGGAAAACTCAATCCATTACAAGAGAGTAGAGGGGGAGGAACATCATAGGATCTAAATATAATAGCAAAGCTCGCGATACATCAAGATCGTATCACCTCAAGAACACGAGAGAGACAGATCAAACACATAGCTACTGGTACATACCCTCAGCCCTGAGGGAGAACTACTCCCTCCTCGGCATGGAGAGCGCCTGGATGATGAAGATGACCACAGGAGAGGGATTCCCCCTTCGGCAGAGTGCTGAAATGGGTCTAGATTGGTTTTTGGTGGCTACGGAGGCTTCTGGCGGCGGAACTCCTGATCTATTCTGCTCTCCAAAGTTTTTAGGGTATATGGATATATATATATGAGGAAGAAGTACGTCGGTGGATCTCCGGGCTGTCCACGAGGCAGGGGGCGCGCCCAGGGGGTGGGCGCGCCCCCCATCCTCGTGGGCAGCCCGAGACTCTCCTGGTCCATCTCCGATACTCCGTGGGCTTCTTATGGTCCAAAAATAAGTTCCGTGAAGTTTCAGGTCAACTGGACTCCGTTTGATTTTCCTTTTCTGCGATACTCTAAAGCAAGGAAAAAAGCACTGGGCTCTGGGTTAATAGTTTAGTCCCAAAAATAATATAAAAGTGCACAATAAAGCCCATAAACATCCAAAACAGATAATATAATAGCATGGAACAATCAAAAATTATAGATACGTTGGAGACGTATCACACCCCGTGGAGGGCAGGATGAATAGTGGATAGTGGAGGGATGGATGAACAGTAGCCCGTGGAGGGGTGGTTGAACAGGAGCCCGTGGAGAGGGCTGGTTGAACAGTAGCCGGTGGAGTAGTGCGCGGTGGAGGCTGGATGAACAGGAGCCCGTGGATGAACAGTCACAGGTGGAGGCTGGAGGAGGTCGATGGTGGATGAATAGTAGCCCGTGGAGGTTGGAGGGGGTCGACGGTGGAGATGAACATTATCTCTTGGAGTCCCGTTTTGCGGCACGCCACACCCCTCCCGATGAACAGGACCCTCGTTTCGACCGTAGTGCTCCAACACAAGTCCGTTTCCTCCGTTTTGCGGTACGCCACACCCCTCCCGATCAACAGGACACCCGTTTCGACCGTAGGAGGTCCATTTCCTCTGTTTTGCGGTAAGACAAACCCCTCCCGATGAACAGGATCCCGTTTCGAATGTGGCTGGTCGAACAAAAGGCCGTTTCCTCCGTTCTGCGGTACGCCAGGCCTTGTTTCCATCGGCTGTTTCATCCAAGCCCTCCCGATGAACACGACGACGCATTCCATTCCAACCCAGCTGGTTGGCTCCCCATGAACACGACGACGATGCTGTTTCTTCGTTCCGATCCAGCCATGTTCACGAGCCCTGGCCGTACGTATGCGCGAGTAGGCGTTCGAGACCTTGCCCGTATGTATGTACGCGGCCGTATTTTCTTTCTTGCACACCGAGTGCTGTACGTACGTGTACATGCTATGTGCGTGCCTCTACTACGACACATGCGTGCCTCTACATCGACCAGTATGTACGTACACGTTCGTGACCAGAATGACAACGCTATGTACGCTTCGACCAGGTGGGTCCCGACTGTCAAGCACTTCCTTGCGTGCGAAGATGTAGCTGATGGGTCCCAGCAGTCCGGGGGAAACGTTTCTTTCACGAAATATGGTGGCCCGTCCGGTGGGTCCCCGCTGTTAGGTGGAGGAATAATTATTTTGCGCATAATAAGGAGGCACTTCCTTGCTACGGCCGTGGACCCAGCTGTCAGCCTCTCCACATACAGTCCACGTCCGATGAAAGCCGTTCCTTGACCACGTTGACCATGCCGCCCCAAGAGCACCAGGGCGGTGGACGACGACGAGGCCTAGGAAGGGGATGACGCGGAGCCGGGGAAGATGCGACAGTGGAAGCCCGTGCAGAGAGGAGTACAAGGGTTCACTGGTTCGACTGCGGTGTGAGGCTGCCATTGCCGCAGGGCCTGGCCAGCGGTGGGAATAGTAGGGGGCAGTGAGGCCTCCGCGGCAGCACAGCTGGCCACGGGAGGCAGGAGCATGCGGCACGACCGGAGCTGCTTTGGGCGGCTGGAGCAACAAGACCAGAGGTTGAAGAAGCACTTCAGCCGTTGGATGGACATCATACGGTCACTGGAGCTAGAATCGTTCATATTGAGTAAGTTGACAAAGCACTCCGTCCCCGTCAACTTAGTATGCCCACAAGTCAGCCTCCCAGCAAGGTGGGTCCCAACCAGCAGGGGGAGTATTCTTTTTTTTGTGCGTAATAAGGAGGCACTTCCGGTGGGTCTGAGCTCACAACGGGGGAACATTTTTTCGTGCAATACGGTGGCCCATCCAGTGGGTCCCAGCAGTCAGGGGGCAAATGTTTTCTTCACGAAATACGGTGGCCCATCCGGTGGGTCCCTGCTGTCAGGTGGAGGAATCATTATTTTCCGCGTAATAAGGAGGCACTTCCTTGCCGCCATTGTGGACCCAGTTGTCAGCCTCTCCACGTACAGTCCACGTCCGATGGAAGCCGTTCCTCGACCATGTTGACCACGCCGCATCGAGAGCACCAGTGCGGTGGACGACGGCGAGGCCTAGGAAGGGGATGACGTAGAGCTGGGGAAGACACGGCAGTGGAAGCCGGCGCGGAGAGGAGCACGAGGGTTCACTGGTTCGACTGCGGTGTGAGGCTGCCGTCGCCGCGGAATAACAAGGGGTGTGGGTGAGTAGAGGGATGGCCTGGCCAGCGATCGGAGTAGTAGGGGGCGGTGAGGCCTCCGCGGCATCACAGCCGTCCACGGGAGGCAGGAGCACGCGGCACGACCAACGCTGCTTTGGGCGGCTGGAGCAAGAAGACCAGAGGTTGAAGAAGCACTACGGCCGTTGGATGGACATCGTACGATCACTGCAGCTAGAATCGTTCATATTGACTAAATTGACAAAGCCCTTGTTGCGCCTCAACTTAGTAGGCCCACAGGTCAGCTTCCGAAACGGTGCGCCCCAGATGTCAGGGGGAGGAATCAGTTTTTGGGCGGGTGAAGCTAGAATATCCGAGATTGAAGAAGAAGCACGACATCCATTGGATGGACATCCAACGGCCACTGCTGCTAGAACTATGTGTTGACTATAATAAGTTCACAAAGCCTAGCATATGCGTCAACTTCTTTTTTAGGGCACGTGACAACTTAGTAGGCCCACAAGTGTGTGGGAGAGAACTTATAGCCCATTTGCGATTTGTAAGAATGTACACCCCTTTTTTGAATTCTAATGGAATTTACTACAGCCCATTTATAGTTTGTTAAAAGTACAACCCATTTTCTAGTTAGGACAACTATTAATAATTTCAACCAACCGTTCAAGACATAACTCAATAAAATTTCTCACATTTTGATGGGATCCGAAATATTTTTATCCCGAAATTTCTAGTCAGATTAAATATAAAGTTATATTATGTAAAAATCTAACGAAACATTGCACGCGCAACAATTAAAAATTAAGATTTTCAAAATCCGTAAATAATATTTTATAAACTAATTCCGTGCTTGGTGCATTTTTATAGTCACTGCCCATTTTTTATAATTACATCCCATTTATTATTTTTTAAAGCCCATTTTCCTGTTAAGCCTAATGCATCCCTCCTAGGGAAGATTTGCAGCCCAGCGGGGCAGAGAGTAACAAGTTGACCTTGCCTGGCTATTCCTCAAAAAAAACGTATAGATGGGCTAGCCATTTTCATCTTGAAAAAAATTAATATCTGGGCTGGATATCTGTCCTGGGCTAGACGAGCCAGAGCCCACCCAGTTAATACCCTGCTCTCCTATGAACAACAACGAAAACATCGCCAAGAAAAACTCTGCAGTGCTCACGCCTCAAAAACACAAATACTGCTTGAGCTGCTTGGTCCTAGCTGTCGGCCGCACCTTGTGCAATTCTCTCATTTATTGACTACATAGGTTGACAATGGTGTGGGACCATGATGTCAGGAAACCAGGAGGAAGAAAAAAAAGTATAGTTGTACATAATAAGGAGGCACTTGCGTACGTATGGCTATGGCCATAGTGGGTCCCTATTGTCAACCAGTCAAAATAAAGACATCTCCTGAATCCTCATTTTCATTGACCATGTTAACAATGCTCGGTGCCACGACGAGCGCAACAACTAGAAGGACGACGGAGAGGGTCTCGCGGGCCCTACGGATGGTCTGATATAGTGCCCGCTGCTCATTCAGGAAGCCAGGATCATCGGACACCTATGAGCACCTTCAAGAGACTGAGACGACATGAAACGGTAAGGCCGCGCTTGGGAGCTCTGGTTTATTTCACAACTGTATTAAGATACAAGTGTAATTTACTCATCATCGGAAACAACGCGTAAAATACAAGCGTAATGAAATCGAGGGCTCGAGGTCTGTAAGTAAAATCGGTGGGTTATGCATGTAATTTGAGAGACCGGTGTATATTTTACTAGTTGAAATCGACCAACCAAGCGCATCGCCTGAGACCATCTGCTTTTATTTACAAGCGGTTTTGGTTGGAAAACGACGATCCAATCACGGCCTAAGATGATGAGTTGGTCAGAAGATCATATGGTTTCACGTCTAACCTACCCGACTTGGCATATAGGCTATGAATGAAACATAAGACGATGAACTTCTTAAGCACGGAAACAACAGAAGAGGATGATCTTCCTAACAAGCAAATCACTGGCATTAGATCGACATGCAAAACAATACAAAGAATTATTCTCAGGAGGCATGGTGAACAGCTCGTGATGCCGCATGCCACAACATTCCAAGCTCAACTTTGCAATCACACACAAGGCCTGGCATTACATAGACAATATTCAGAATAAACTCTTAAAATATCTTACATAAGTCAACATTCATGTGACTATGCATCTCAGCAGAGGAAATATTTACTTCTGAACTGAAGACATGAATAGGAAAAAACGATCAATGTTTCTCACAGCAAAGGGCGTCCCACTCAAAAATATCAAATGCATGTCTTCTGGCTAACATCAATCAGCAAAAATTGACAAGGTTTTCCAATTCCAATATATTAAACTAATGTCAACTTTGACAAGCTTTTCCCATTCAAAATATGTAATGCCTATTATTGTGGAACGGGTAGGGTTTGTCATCAGTTTGTCATCTGATAGTCTGGTGGCTCAAGGTGACGACGAATGATTAGAGAACCATTCGATGTATTGTGCATGATGAATTATTATTTTGGTGGACACGAACCATCTGAACATTTTGTGCAGTTCCACTAAAATCAAGCTGAGCATCCCTGTGGATTTCGTATTTATATGCTGCCAGAAAACAAAGACACATCAGCACACACATGAATATTGGCCCCAGTGTCAACCCACCAATCAGTGGACTAACAAACTGAAAATACGGTAAATAGATTACCATACCCAGATGCCCCATCATTGTTGCTTAGAGTGACAATGACAGACTTGGAGTCCTGTCCTGGCTTCTTGGTACTTGTTTGGGCACTTGTTTTCCCAGTGTTCATCTGAACCACAAGTAAAGCAACAATCTCTGCAGACTAGTCATGTCACCAGCGTCTACTAATACTCTATAAAGCTTATCGATCATTCCTTGTGTAATGTAGCGTAAACAGTGACTGCTTCTTTCTGCAAAGTGGTAAGACCAACTTGACCCACTAATGTAGCAGTTTGCCTTAAACACATTGGCTCCTTTTGTGTAGTTCAACTAAAATCAAAGTCGGAATAAGACCGAGCTTTAATTTTGATATCCCTGTAAGCAACACAAGGTATAAGGGAAACAATTACTGAGAAATAATGGTTGATGACTTGTACTCCCAGAAGAAAAACATCTACGGATCTACCTTATCTTAATGGGAAACAAAGAAGGAGAGTAGCAATTCTCAGTCAGTGTGATTCATTCATATTAACTGAGACATTATCTTAACAATGCCTTGTTTCAACATGTATAAAGAACGACAAAGCAGAAAAGTATCATTCTTAAAACAATGCGACTGGTTCATTTTAACAGAGACATTATCTTAACAATACCTTGGTTAAACATGTAGAAAGAACTACAAAGAAGGATAGTACCATTTGTAAAACACTGTAACTGATATATAATAATAGAGACATTATCTGAACAATACATTTCTTAAACATGTACTCCGGCCGATCCCTAACAGAAATGGTACTCCCGCCGATTCCTAACAAGTGTTGCAGTTTTGAACTAAGATCCAGTAGTTAATTCTGAGGAAAGTAGGTACTGACCTTTCAATACCAAGATTTGAAACAATGCCTGAGGTGGATCTAAAAGAGATCTCAACACATATATGGAAAACCGGTCTCATTTTGTGCAGTTCCACCAAAATTAAGCGAAGCAAAATTTCGCAATAGCAACAAGTTGAATAGATATCCTTTTTTTAACAGAGGCAAAAAAGGAATCAACTACTGGCCAATAAAGGAGGATGAAACATGTGGCCACAAAAATGGTAATCCCGCCAATCCCTAACAAGTGTTGCAGTTTTGAAATAAGATTCAGTAGTTAATTCTGAGAGTGGCATTGCTTAATTTTACCAGCGGCATTAGATTAACAAAAAGCATAAACAGTTCCAGGGAAGAGTGGGCGCAACAACAACATGTGCTTCCATCTACTTATAAAGGGGGTGATGCAGAGTTTGTTGTAACAAAGCAACAAGCATAATGTCTGGGTTGGTCCCTGATACGTCCATTTTGCATCATGCTTTTATATCGATATTTATTGCATTATGGGCTGTTATTTCACATTATGTCACAATACTTATGGCTATTCTATCTTATTTTACAAGGTTTACATAAGGAGGGGGAATGCCGGCAGCTGGAATTTTGGGCTGGAAAAGGAGCAAATATTAGAGACCTATTCTGCACAACTCCAAAAGTCCAAAAACTTCACGGAACACCATATAATAAATAATGAAAAATCCTCGCCAAATATGAAGACCGGGGGGCCCACACCCTTCTCACGAGGGTGGGGGGAACGCCCCCTGCCTCATGGCCCCCTTGGTGGCTCTCCGATGACCATCTTCTCCTATATGAAGTCTTTGTCGAGAAAAAAAATAAGAAGCAACCTTTCGGGGCGAAACTCCGCCGCCACGAGGTGGAACCTTGGCGGATCCAATCTAGAGCTCCGACAGAGCTGTTCTGCCGGGGAAACTCCCCCCCCCCCCGGAGGGGGAAATCAGCGCCATCGTCATCACCAACGCTCCTCTCATCGGGAGAGGGCAATCTCCATCAACATCTTCATCAGCACCATCTCATCTCAAAACCCTAGTTCATCTCTTGTATCCGATTCTTTTCTTCAAGTCCGGGATTGGTGCTATAGGTTGCTAGTAGTGTTAATTACTCCTTGTAGTTGATGCTAGTTGGTTTAATTGGTGGAAGATCATATGTTCAGATCCTTTATGCATATTAATACCCCTCTGATTATGAACATGTTTATGCTTTGTGAGTAGTTATGTTTGTTCCTGAGGACAAGGGAGAAGTCTTGCTATTAGTAGTCATGTGAATTTGGTATTCGTTCGATATTTTGATGAGATGTATGTTGTCTAGCCTCTAGTGGTGTTATGTGAACGTCGACTACATAACACTTCACCATTATTTGGGCCTAGAGGAAGGCATTGGGAAGTAATAAGTAGATGATGGGTTGATAGAGTGACAGAAGCTTAAACCCTAGTTTATGCGTTGCTTCGTAAGGGGCTGATTTGGATCCATATGTTTCATGCTATGGTTAGGTTTACCTTAATACTTTTGTTGTAGTTGCGGATGCTTGCAATAGAGGTTAATCATAAGTGGGATGCTTGTTCAAGTAAGAACAGAAGCCAAGCACCGGTCCACCCACATATCAAATTATCAAAGTACCGAACGCGAATCCTATGAACGTGATGAAAACTAGCTTGACGATATTCCCATGTGTCCTCGGGAGCGCTTTTCCTTATATAAGAGTTTGTCCAGGCTTGTCCTTTGCTACAAAAAGGATTGGGCCACCTTGCTGCACTTTATTTACTTTTGTTACTTGTTGCCCGTTACAAATTATCTCATTACAAAACTATCTGTTACCACTTATTTCAGTACTTGCAGAGAATACCTTGCTGAAAACCGTTTATCATTTCCTTCTGTTCCTCATTGGGTTCGACACTCTTACTTATCGAAAGGAATACGATAGATCCCCTATACTTGTGGGTCATCAAGACTCTTTTCTGGCGCCGTTGCCGGGGAGTGAAGCGCCTTTGGTAGGTGGAATTTGGTAAGGAAAAATTTATATAGTGTGCTGAAATTTACTATCACTTGTTACTATGGAAAGTAATCCTCTGAGGGGCTTATTCGAGGTATCTTCACCCCGGCCAGTAGAGCAAAGTGTTGCTCCTCAACCTACTGAACCTATTGAAAATGAAATTCCTTATGAGTATCCTTCGAGTATAATAGAAAAACTGCTAGCTAATCCTTTTACAGGAAATGGAACAAAGCATCCTGATGAACACCTAATATATGTGGATGAAGTTTGTGGGTTATTTAAGATTGCAGGTATTTCCGAGGATGTTGCTAAGAAGAAGGTCTTCCCTTTATCTTTGAAGGGAGACACATTGACATGTTATAGGCCATGTGATGATATGGGATCGTGGAACTATAGAAGATTGAAATTGGAATTTCATCAAAAGTATTACCCTATGCATCTTGTTCATTGTGATCGCAATTATATATATAATTTTTGGCCTCGCGAAGGAGAAAGCATCGCTCAAGCTTGGGGGAGGCTTAAATCAATGTTGTACTCATGCCCCAATCATGAGCTTCCAAGAGAGACAATTATTCAAAAAATTTATGCTCGGCTTTCTGATAACAATCGCACCATGCTTGATACTTCTTATGCTGGCTCTTTTATGATGAAGACTATTGAATTCAAATGGGATTTATTGGATAGAATTAAACGCAACTCTGAAGATTGGGACCTTGACAATGGTAAGGAGTCAGGTATGACACCTAAGTTTGATTGTGTTAAATCTTTTATGGATACCGATATTTTCCGTAAGTTTAGCACTAAATATGGACTTGATTCTGAGATAGTAGCTTCTTTCTGTGAATATTTTGCTACTTATGTTGATCTCCCTAAGGAGAAGTGGTTTAAATATCATCCTCCCATATAAGTAAAAGTAGCTGCACCTATTAAAGTTGAAGAAACGACTGTCACTTATAATGATCCCATTGTTCCTACTTGTTATGTTGAGAAACCACCTTTCCCTGTTAGGATAAAGGATCATGCTAAAGCTTCAACTGTGGTTCATAAAAGCAATATTAAAACATATACACCTCCTGAGCAAGTTAAAGTAGAACCTAATATTGCTATTGTTAAGGATCTCTTGTCTGATAATATTGATGGGCATGTTATTCAGTTCTGCGGTGAAACTGCTAGAATTCCTAAACCTTGTGCTAAAGATAAACATAGACCTGTGGTAGGCGTGCCTGTTATTTCTGTTAAAATAGGAGATCATTGTTATCATGTCTTATGTGATATGGGTGCTAGTGCTAGTGTTATACCGCATACTTTATATGAAGAAATTAAGCATGAAATTGCACCTGCTGAGTTAGAATGAATTGATGTTACAATTAAACTTGCCAATAGAGATACTATATCCGCAGTGGGAATTGTTAGAGATGTTGAAGTTTTGTGTGGGAAAACTAAATATCCTGTTGATTTTCTTGTTCTTGTTTCCCCACAAGATAGCTTTTGTCCCATTATATTTGGTAGACCCTTCTTGAATACAGTTAATGCTAGGATAGACTGCGAAAAGAATGTTGTTACTATTGGCTTAGATGACATGACTCATGAATTTAATTTCTCTAAATTTAGTAAACAACACCGTGAAGAAGAATTGCCTAGTAAGGATGAAATTATTGGTCTTGCTTCTATTGCCATACCTCCTAGTGATCCTTTAGAACAATATTTGCTAGACCATGAAAAAGATATGTTTATGAATGAAAGAAGGGAAATAGATGAAGTATTCTTTAAAAAAGAACCTGTGCTAAAACACAATTTTCCTGTTGAAATCCTAGGGGATCCTCCTCCACCTAAGGGTGATCCTATGTTTGTGCTTAAACCATTGCCTGATAATCTTAAATATGCTTATCTTGATGAAAAGAAGATATATCCTGTTATTATTAGTGCTAACCTTTCAGAGCATGAAGAAGAAAGATTATTGAAAACTCTGAAGAAGCACCGTGCTGCTATTGGATATACCCTTGATGATCTTAAGGGCATTAGTCCCACTCTATGTCAACATAAAATAAATTTGGAAGCAGATGCCAAACCAGTTCGTGATCCTCAACGCCGTCTGAATCCTAAAACGAAAGAAGTGGTAAGAAAAGAAATACTAAAGCTTCTGGAGGCAGGTATAATTTATCCCGTTGCTGATAGTCAGTGGGTAAGTCCCGTTCATTGTGTCCCTAAGAAGGGAGGTATTACTGTTGTTCCTAATGATAAAGATGAATTGATTCCACAAAGAATTATTACCGGTTATAGGATGGTAATTGATTTCCGCGAATTAAATAAGGCTACTAAGAAAGATCATTACCACTTACCTTTTATATGGTTATCCAAACATACACATTACTACTTTCTAGATGGTTATTCTGGTTTCTCTCAAATACCTGTGTCGGCTAAAGATCAATCAAATACTACTTTTACATGCCCTTTTTGGTACTTTTGCTTATAGACGTATGCCTTTTGGTTTATGTAATGCACCTGCTACCTTTCAAAGATGCATGATGGCTATATTCTCTGACTTTTGTGAAAAGATTTGTGAGGTTTTCATGGACGAATTTTCTGTCTATGGATATTCTTTTGATGATTGCTTGAGAAATCTTGATCGAGTTTTGCAGAGATGTGAAGAAACTAATCTTGTCTTGAATTGGGAAAAGTGCCACTTTATGCTTAATGAAGGTATTGTTTTGGGGCATAAAGTTTCTGAAAGAGGTATTGAAGTTGATAAAGCCAAGGTTGATGCTATTGAAAAGATGCCATGTCCCAAGGACATCAAAGGTATAAGAAGTTTCCTTGGTCATGCCGGATTTTATAGGAGGTTCATCAAGGACTTCTCAAAAATTTCTCGGCCTCTGACTAATTTATTACAAAAAGATGTACCATTTGTCTTTGATGATGATTGTGTAGAAGCATTTGAAATACTTAAGAAAGCATTAGTCTCTGCACCTATTGTTCAGCCACCTGATTGGAATTTACCGTTTGAAATTATGTGTGATGCTAGTGATTGTGTTGTAGGTGTTGTTCTAGGGCAAAGAGTTGATAAGAAATTAAATGTTAGCCATTATGCTAGTAAGACTCTAGACAATGCTCAAAGAAATTATGCTACTACTAAAAAAGAACTTTTAGCAGTTGTATTTGCTTGTGATAAGTTCAAACCTTATATTGTTGATTCTAAAGTAATTATCCACACTGATCATTAGATGTTAAACCTGGACTTATTAGATGGGTTCTCTTGCTACAAGAATTTGATTTGCATATTGATAGAAAAGGAGCTGAAAACCCCGTTGCAGACAACTTATCTAGGTTAGAGAATGTTCTTGATGACCCACTACCTATTGATGATAGTTTTCCTGATGAACAATTAAATGTCATAAGTACTTCTCATAGTACCCCTTGGTATGCTGATTATGCTAATTACATAGTTGCTAAATTTATACCACCTAGCTTCACATACCAACAAAAGAAAAAGTTCTTCTATGATTTGAGATATTACTTTTGGGATGGCCCACATCTTTATAAAGGAGTAGATGGTGTTATTAGACGTTGTGTACCTGAGCATGAACAAGAACAGATCCTACGCAAGTGCCACTCCGAAACTTATGGAGGACGCCACGTGGGAGATAGAACTGCACATAAGGTATTGCAATCCGGTTTTTATTGGCCTACGCTCTTCAAGGATGCCCGTAAGTTTGTCCTATCTTGTGATGAATGTCAAAGAATTGGTAATATTAGTAGACGTCAAGAAATGCCTATGAATTATTCACTTGTTATTGAACCGTTTGATGTTTGGGGCTTTGATTATATGGGACCTTTTCCTGCCTCTAATGGATATACACATATTTTGGTTGTTGTTGATTACGTTACTAAGTGGGTAGAAGCTATTCCAACTAGTAGTGCTGATCATAACACTTCTATTAAAATTCTTAAAGAAGTTATTTTTTCGAGGTTTGGAGTCCCTAGATATTTAATGACTGATGGTGGTTCACATTTTATTCATGGTGCTTTCCGTAAAATGCTTGCTAAATATGACGTCAATCATATAATTGCATCTCCGTATCACCCACAGTCTAGTGGTCAAGTAGAATTGAGTAATAGAGAACTCAAATTAATTTTGCAAAAGACTGTCAATAGGTCTAGAAAGAATTGGTCCAAGAAACTTGATGATGCATTATGGGCCTATAGAACTGCATATAAAAATCCTATGGGTATGTCTCCGTATAAAATGGTACATGGAAAAGCATGTCACTTACCTCTCGAACTAGAACATAAGGCATATTGGGCTATTAAAGAGCTCAACTATGATTTCAAACTTGCCGGTGAAAAGAGATTATTTGATATTAGCTCACTTGATGAATGGAGAACCCAAGCTTATGAAAATGCCAAGTTGTTTAAAGAAAAGGTTAAAAGATGGCATGGCTGTCGGGTTCCGAGTTCCGGCAGACCCTTGAGGTTCGAACACTGGGGTGCGCGCGGAGATTTCGCCTCCTACCTTCCTGCACCCCTCCGCCTTGCTAGGATCTGAACTATGGAAAGAACAACACAAGAGACACAGGGTTTATACTGGTTCGGGCCACCGTTGTGGTGTAATACCCTACTCTAGTGTGTGGTGTGGTGGATTGCCTCTTGGGCTGATGATGATGAACAATACAAGGAAGAACAGCCTCGTGAGGGTCTGTTCTTAGCTGGGGTGATGAACTACTGGGAGGAGCTCAGTCACCTTTCTCTCTCTCTCTCTCTCTCTCTCTCTCTCTCTCTCTCTCTCTCTCTCTCTCTCTCTCTCTTTCTGATCTTCTCTATCCTTCCAACCCTCCGGCTCGGCTCTCTTCTCCGCCCCTTTGGCTCTGGGGGTGGCTGGTCCTATTTATAGAGGCCCTGGTCCTCTTCCCAAATATCGAGCGGGAAGGGAGCCAACAATGGCAGGCTAATTTGAAGGGGGGCAGCTAGTATCAACTATCCTGACAAAAGTAGTCTTCGCCTGCGCAAAACTCTGGTGATGACGCCGTCTTGGGCTCCACGGTGACCTCCGTCTCGTAGTCCTCCTGGTCTTGGTCTCGTTGCACCGAAACAGCAACCTTTGCCTGATGCCTCGGTACTCCGCGGCTGCGCTTGCCCCCTTTGCACCAAAGAGGAAGGGAGGACACTGCGCGGGCTGGCACCCGCCTGGCGCCCCCGGTCATCATGGCTTGCATCATGGGCACCTCGTGAGGTACCCCGCCTTGATCTCTCCGCCTCCTCATGAGCCAGCCCGACGAGGCCGCGCCTGAGGAAGCTCC
This sequence comes from Triticum aestivum, assembly GCF_018294505.1. Lineage (NCBI taxonomy): Eukaryota > Viridiplantae > Streptophyta > Magnoliopsida > Poales > Poaceae > Triticum > Triticum aestivum. Next base: position 520,976,075 of record NC_057800.1, read on the forward strand.
GCGTCGTCCGCCCCGCGAGGCTTGGCCCCTCGCGAGGGTCTTGGGTTCGTGTTGGTGAAGATGGGCCACGCTGGGCCCCCCTTTGAGCCACGCCGCAGGCCGCAGGCAGGCAAGTCTGGGGACCCCCGTTCCCAGAATGCCGACACTAGCCCCCGGGCCCAAGGCGTGCCCGGACTTGGCCGTGCTGGGAGGCGGAAGGGCAAGAGTGAAGCGCCACGGGCCCTAACAGCCTGCGGCCTTGGGCGCCGCGTGGTGGTTGATTGGACGTGGGCGGCACTGTTTCCCCACGCCCTCCTTATTTTGCGCCATGCTAGGCGGACCCGTAGTCGTACACAGCCGTTCCCCTGTTTGGTTGCTCGAGCGCCCTCTGTCCTTCCTCCGCTCGAACTTTGGTTTCTGTTTTCAACTCAATCTTGAACCTTCACCCCCTTCCCATCGCCATGGCTCCGACGAAGAAGGGAAGAGGTGAGAAACCCGTGTCTCCGCCTTGCCCGCCACCATTGGCGGCCCCTGCCGAGGGCTTGGGCAAGGTCAGCTTGGCTCTAGCCACCATCTTCAATGAATGCGGGAGGACGACGGCCTGGCCCGCGTCCCACTTCTCCATTGGCAGGATAGCCACCGAGGTCCCGTATTTTGCCGACACCCTGTGGGTGGGTCTGGTTCCTCCCTTTTCTGATTTCTTCAATGCCGTGCTCTCCCATTATCAGATCCACATGATGCATCTGGGTCATGAATCCATCACTCTCCTTTCGGTCTTTGCCTTTGTTTGCGAGGCTATGATGGGCATCCTTCCTTTGGTTGCCTTGCTGCGCCATTTCTTCTCACTGCGCCTTGTTGACCCTACCCAATGCTGGGCGTGTGTGAGCTTAGTTGCCACGCCTGAGACGGCGGCCTCTGGGATTGACTTCCAGCTCCCTCCGCCCACGGCTGGGTTCCGCGAGCGGTGGCTGTATGTGGATGCTGGGGTGCCCAGCCCCCTGCTGTCGGAGCCAACTTCGCCTGCTGTCCCCAACTCAGGCTGGGGTCAGGAGACGCTTGAGAGCCCCCGGCTCGTCTTCGTCTGGCACCGCTTCGCGTTCTTGAGGTCGCTTGGCGCGACAGCGCCCAAGGTGGTGAAGGAGTTTCTGCTACGCCGCATCGCTCCTCTCCAGCGCCACTCCCGCCGGATGTGGGCCTTCAGCGGGCGCGATGATCGTATGAGGCTCCAGGAAGAGGACCTGACGCCTGAAGTGCTGAGGACGGCGCTCTTGACCCTGACAGGGGACCCCAACCCAGGCAGTATCCAGCAGGGAGGGGCCTTGCTGTACCTCTGCCAGAGCGGGGACGATTTTGTGAGGCAGATGCCTATCTTCGATGAGTGGGGGCCGCGCCCCGCCGGCCTTCAGGGGCCTCATGAGAACCCAGTGGTGGTGGCGCCCTTCCAGTCGGCCCAGGTGACTCTCCCTCAAGTGGCGGAGGAGGGAGGCACGAGGCGCCAGAGGCCGAGGGGGCTCCTGGCGGGGTGACAGTGCCGGGCGAGGCTCGTGAGGAAGCAATTATCGGGGCCCGTGCCACCGAGGCTGAGGGTGACAAGCAGCTGCCCTCTGCGCCTTCGACCGAGGCCACCGAGGCTCTGGCGACTTCTCTTGGCGAGGTGATTGGCGGCGCACGCCACGTAGGTGCCCCTGATGCAGATCGCCTTGACGCTCCATCTTCGTCGCAGGTTGATCCCTGCGCCTGACTCTTAGGCCGCTTCCGCGTGGACTTTCAGGCCCTCCGGAAGAGAAGGGAGGCCCTGGGCAATGATTACCCTTGTCGCCTGCTGAAGCGTAGGAAGTACTTCGCCACTGATGAGTAAGCCTTCTCCTTTCCCAGTTCCCGATCCTTCTGTTGCTCTTACTGATTCTTGCTCCGCAGGCCCCTTCTAGCCGAGCTTGCAGAGACGGCTGAGGAGCCGTCCCCCTTGGCTTCGCCCCCTCCACCGTCCTCAAGCGCTCCAAGCAGTGGAGCCCTGCTGGTGAGGGCGACTGACGAGGCGAACCGTCCCGAGGCGTATCGCGGCCCCGCGCACCTCGCGATCCTTCACAGGCCTTCTCATGGCATAGCCGGCCTGCCGTGGGCTTCTCGCCTGGTTGTGGACTGTGATTGGCTGAGGTGCTTCCTGCGCTCTTCACCTGGGGACGGGCTGGCCCCCGGCCGGGCTTCTGACGCGGCGTGCCCGGCCGTCGCGAGGGTGCCAGCCCCCAGCCCCCAGCCCGAAGGGGGAGTGCTGGCTCGCGGCCCCCGGCGCTTGGTTGGGGCAGATGATGGTGTGGAGGACGTGCTCGGGAGCGTCGCGCTCTCTGCCAAGGATTCCTTCGAAGGGCGGGTGACGCGGTAAGCCTGCTTGGAGAGGAGCTTGCCGATGAAGACGCGCGCCTTGAGGCCGAGGGCCTGCGCCTGGCTGCAGAGAGGCGCGAGTTGGAGGGCGCCATCGCCCTTGAGCGCCGTCAGCGCGATCTTGACGACGCAGAGGCCAAGGCGTCGCTGGTGGCCTCTCGGGAGGCCCGATCTTGGGCCACTGAGGAGGCTCGGGAAGCTGACCAGCGGCGAACGGTGGCGGAGGAGCGGGCTCGGGAGCTCCTGGCCTAGTGCCACTCACTGGAGGAGCAGGTGGAGCTGCGCGAGGCAGCTCTCGCGTCGATGAAGGTGGCCTCCGGCGACTCAGCGGAGCTCCAGAAGTGCGAGGAGGCGCTGACGCTGGAAGCAGTCGAACGCACCCATGAGTACGAGCGTCTGGAGACGAGGGAGCGCTTGGTGACGCAGGCGGAGGATGATGTTGCCGCACGGGAAGCCCGCGTCCTGGAGGAGGTCGGACATCGAGTGGCGATGGCGCATTTGAACCTCGAGCACGAGTTCGACAAGAAGCTGGGGTTGATCCGGGTCAAAGCTGAAGGCAGGACTGCTGCCTTGAGGGCCAAGCTGGAGGAGGCGACGCGGCGGGCCGACGCTATCCGGGCTCCTTCTCCGCCAGCGGGTGGAGGAGGCTGATGTCATCGCGGGCCAGAACGCGGACGAGATCCGTCAGCGGTGGATCCTGGAGCATGAGCACGGCCCCATGCTTGCCACGCTCCGGGAGAGAGCCAACGCAGCCTTGGGCAACATCTGCGAGGCGGCTGTTGGCGAGCCGCACGTAGTCAACTGTGCTGGCAATCTTCAATTCTTCACTGACGTGGTGACGCAGCTGGAGGCGTGGTCGGTCAGGGCCGACAGGTTGGTGGAGGAAAGGAGCCGCGGCCTGCTTGGGCGCGCCTTTTCTCGCGTCTTCAGCCACCTCTAGAACATGGATCCCCACTTTGATTTTGACGCTGCCATCGCCCCAGTCCCCCAGGCCATCCAAGGCGACCTGGCGCACTGGGTGGAGGACAACGTGGACGCTCTTATCAGGGCCTTCGCTTCAGACAACGACGACGAAATCGTGGCGGCCGACGAGGGCAGCGTGATGAACGGCCCTGACGCTGCTGGCGGCGACGCAGACAGCGATGGCGAGTTCAGCGACGCCAGCAACGGCTCGGGTGGTGCTCTTGAGAACGCATTGGGGGATTCATCCAATTGATTGTGCATGGCTCCTACTTCCTTACCCTGCATGAATAGGACTCAGATTTTGGCCTGATTGCAGTGAGAGCATTTTGGAGGGGGAGCCCCTTATGTAAAACTTGTGTTCATCGTATTAGTAGACGCTACATTGCCCATGCGCCCGTGCCAAGTGGTTGGCCCAAGCGACGCGCTGGTCGGCTAGTTTACCTTTGTCCCGTGCTGGCCCTGAGGCAGCCCGCGGGGGGTTGTGGTGTTTCGAGTATTCCCTGATTGGGTTCGTAGGATTTGAAGTAAAACATCCTCCTAAGAGGTCACGTCGGTGGTAGTCTGGGCTGCGCGCAAGCTAGGCCTGACCCGGATCGCGAGGGGCTCGCGAGGGGAGGAAGCTGAGGCGATGCGGTAACCAAAACGCGAGAAATTGCTCGAACGAGACTAAGCACCCCTTCCCCGAACACACGCAAATCTCAAATTCGAATCCAACTTGAATCCAGCGGGGGAAAGCGGCAACCAAAGGGGAAAAGCGACGAAAGCAAACAAAAGGCCGCGTCCGGCACCTAGTCTAGTCTTGGACATCTTCTCACCAGCGCGGAGCTAAGTGCTGCCACTGGGCGTGGGAGGAAGCCCCAGGGCCTGAGGCCGGCACCCCTGAGACTCTGGGGCGTGTACAGCCCCACTCATTATTACGTGAGAGTGTCACGGGGCGGCGAGCTTCACAGGCACTGGGCCTTCTTCACAGGTAGTGGCCTTGCTTCATATCGCCAGATGAGGGCCCCGCCTTGCGCCACACTCTAGTGCCATCAACGACGACCGGAAACCAGGACGTCGCCGATGGGGTAGAGCGGTCGCCAGCGGTTTCCCTGACGACCACGGGTCCTCTGCCGGGGGCAGGCCCTGAGGCACCTCCCCAGCGGAGGGCCTACCTCTTGAGAGCACCTTGCTCCGAATGCTGCGGTGGTGATGTCGGATCTCGGCCCCTCTCCTGCAGCCCCCTGCGCCCTCCTCCCGAGGGGCAGGAGACTGTGGGAGCGGGGCAGTTGCTCGCTGTGGCGACCTGCACGTCCTGCATCCATGGTTAGCGTATGCCTGCTCCTGAAAAATTAGTGGTACCCGATAATCGTTGGCGCCATCGTGGCCAGTGGGACCGTCCCGGGGCTCCCGGAAAGGCTCAGCTTCTGGCGCCTCGTCCCCCCAGCTTGGGCTGAGGAGCGAGCCTTGTTCGCTCTCGTATGGGTGTCCTCGGTCCATCATGAGGGGCACGTATTCCTCCGGCGCCGTCGTCCCGAATGCCATGCTGTAATGCCCCGCATGCCATGCGGTCCTGCCTGATGCGCCCACCGTGGAATGGCAGCGCGGCTGTCCACTGGGGTCGCGGGTCGCGTCGAGTCCTTATTCGTGGACCGGGAGCGGGGGCAGCGCCGCCGCCGGTCCGGTGCTGACAGCTTCGCTGGCGTTGGAGTAGCCTTGGAGCCCGCGGGCGCGCAGAGCCCCCGCGCGGGCCGCCCTGGGCCTGAGATGGGAGCTGGGTGGAGAAGGGGTGAGCCCCCGAGGCGGCGAAGCCCAGGAGCTCTGCCACTTGCTCCAGCAGCACATCGTGGCCGTCCTCCAGCAGCCTGCACTGCAGCAGCTCTCGGGCCACTGTGAGCGCGGCCCTCGAGTTTGCCTGCTCCCTGCGGGTGTACGTTGTCGTGGTCGCGGCGTGATTGGAGGCCCTTGCTGCCGATCGTGCCTGCCGCGGTGTGAGAGCTGTCGGAGCCTGTCCGCGTCACCCACGGCCCCCAGCGCCCTGCGGACCGCGAGCTACCTGGGACACGGGGTCACCCGAGGCAAGCGGTTCTGCACGGGCGGGCCACGCCGCCCATGGATCTGGGTTGCCCGCCTGGTCGCCGGACATGGTGATGACGACGCGACGGGGCGCGGAGCGGTAGAAGGTGGATTCCGGCGCACCCCTACCTGGCGCGCCAAATGTCGGATTTTGGTTCCGGCAGACCCTTGAGGTTCGAACACTGGGGTGCACGCGGAGATTTCGCCTCCTACCTTCTTGCACCCCTCCGCCTTGCTAGGACCTGAACTATGGAAAGAACAACACAAGAGACGCAGGGTTTATACTGGTTCGGGCCACCGTTGTGGTCTAATACCCTACTCCAGTGCGTGGTGTGGTGGATTGCCTCTTGGGCTGATGATGATGAACAATACAAGGAAGAACAACCTTGCGAGGGTCTGTTCTTAGCTAGGGCGATGAACTGCTGGGAGGATCTCAGTCACCTTTCTCTCTCTCTCTCTCTCTCTCTCTCTCTCTCTCTCTCTCTCTCTCTCTCTCTCTTTCTGATCTTCTCTATCCTTCCAACCCTCCGGCTCGGCTCTCTTCTCCGCCCCTTTGGCTCTGGGGGTGGCTGGTCCTATTTATAGAGGCCCTGGTCCTCTTCCCAAATATCGAGTGGGAAGGGAGACAACAATGGCGGGCTAATTTGAAGGGGACAGCTAGTATCAACTATCCTGACAAAAGTAGTCTTCGTCTGCGCAAAGCTCTGGTGATGACGCCGTCTTGGGCTCCATGGTGACCTGCATCTCGTAGTCCTCCTGGTCTTGGTCTCGTTGCACCGAAACGGCAACCTTTGCCGGATGCCTCGGTACTCCGCGGCTGCACTTGCCCCCTTTGCACCAAAGAGGAAGGGAGGACACTGCGCGGGCTGGCACCCGCCTGGCGCCTCCGGTCGTCATGGCTTGCGTCACGGGCACCTCGTGAGGTACCCCGCCTTGATCTCTCCGCCTCCTCATGAGCCAGCCCGACGAGGCCGCGCCTGAGGAAGCTCCGCGTCGTCCTCCCCGCGAGGCTTGGCCCCTCGCGAGGGTCTTGGGTTCGTGTTGGTGAAGATGGGCCACGCTGGGCCCCCCTTTGAGCCATGCCGCAGGCCGCAGGCAGGCAAGTCTGGGGACCCCCGTTCCCAGAATGCCGACAATGACAAAAGGATACAAAAGTGTGAGTTCAATGTAGGTGATTATGTATTGCTATACAACTCTCGTTTAAGATTTTTTGCAGGGAAACTTCTCTCTAAATGGGAAGGCTCCTATGTTATCGAAGAGGTCTATCGTTCCGGTGCCATAAAAATCAACAACTTCGAAGGCACAAATCCAAAGGTGGTAAACGGTGAAAGAATCAAACATTATATCTCAGGTTATCCCATAAATGTTGAAACCAATATTATTGAAACCGTAACCCCGGAGGAATACATAAGGGACACTTTCTAGAACGTTTCAGACTCCGAAAAGGAATAGGTATGTGGTACGGTAATTAACCGACTCCAAAACAATTTTTAAGGCAATATTTCTCCATTCTGGAATATTTAGAAAAATAGAAAATTAAGTAGCATTCTGGGAAGGACACGACCTCACGAGGGTGGAGGGCGCACCCCCCTACCTCGTGAGCACCTCGTGTGCCTTCCGGACTCCGTTTTCTTGCACGATACGTATTTTGGTCGGTAAAAATTCATTATATAATCTCCTGGGGGTTTTGACTCCCGTATCACGTAAAAATCTCCTGTTTTTGGTTCGAGCTATTTTTCTGATAGATCTAGAATATCATGACATCCCCAAGTGCTTCCAAGGACAAGTTCTTCGAGAAGGTCATCAACTCTTATCTCGCGGAGGTGCTGCGACACCCTCAAACCATTGAGATGCGTGATGGGTTGCTGCACATCCGCGATGCTGAGGGACCCAAGGGAATCAGAAGTGTGGAGACGAGGCTCGAAGCAATGGAGTAACATGTTTTCAAGTGCCAGGGGATGGTGGAGCGTGGAATCAATGCTAGCCACATGATGCTCGCTGAGTTCACTAACAACTACAAGCCAGATGCCAAGAACACCGAGGAAGCCATCTTCAAGCTACATGAGAAGATCGAGCACCTCCAAGACCAAATCTATGACCTGCAAAACCAAAACTATGAGTATGAATATAGATTCAAAAGAATGAGTTTGGCGGCAGATTCAAGGATTCCGGAGACTCGATCATCTTTCTATGATGGTGAACCTATGCTTTGGAAGATGGATGACAAGCCCGCATCATCAACAACACCTCCGCCCTCTCCTCCAACAAAGAAGAATTGTGTATCTGGGTATGGGCACTCCACCTGGCAACTGCCAAGCTTGGGGGAGTGCCCCGGTATCGTATCACAACTCCTATCTTTACCGTTTTCCTTAGTTCGATCTTATTAGTAGTATTTTGATCTAGTAGAATAAAGTTTGTGGCATGATCTAGTTGTGAGTTTTGCTTTATTATCCTTCTATGTAATCGAGTACGTGAGCTATATAATAAATATTAGTGTTGAGTCAAAGGCTTGGTTGTTTTGCCATGATCCTAAGTGAATAAAAGAAAAGAGAAAGAAATAAAAAGAAACAAAGAGATCATATGGATCTCATGGAGAGTAATGAGCTCACATAGAAAAAGTATGATGAATAGAAGTTGTTGAGAGTTGACAAGCATAGTCTTGGTCATCGTTGCAATTAATACGAAGTAATAAAGAAAGAGAGGCCTTCACATATAGATATACTATCTTGGACATCTTTTATGATTGTGAGCACTCATTAAAATATGACATGCTAAAGAGTTGACATTGGACAAGGAAGACAATGTAATGGGTGATGTTTTCTTACATCTGAGATAAATTATATTGTCTTGGATCTTCCAACATGTTGAGCTTGCCTTTCCCCCTCATGCTAGCCAAATTCATTGCACCAAGTAGAGATACTACTTGTGCTTCCAAATACCCTTAAACCAATTTTGCCATGAGAGTCCACCATATCTACCTATATATTGAATAAGATCCTTCAAGTAAGTTGTCATCGGTGCAAAGCAATAAAAATTGCTCTCTAAATATGTATGATTGATTGGTGTGGGAGAAATAAGCTTTATAGGATCTTGTGATGTGGAAGTAATAAAAGCGACGGACTGCATAATAAAGGTTCATATCACAAGGGGCAATATAAAGTGACGTTCTTTCACATTAAGATTTTGTGCATCCAACCATAAAAGCGCATGGCAACCTCTGCTTCCCTCTGTGAAGGGCCTATCTTTTATCATTATCTTCTACCTTATGCAAGAGTCATGGTGATTTTCACCCTTCCTTTTTACACTTTATCCTTTGGCAAGCACAGTATGTTGGAAAGATCCTGGTATATATGGCTAATTGGATGTGAGTTTTCATGAACTATTACTGTTGACATTACCCTTGAGGTAAAACTTTGGGAGGCAAGATTATAAGCCCCTATCTTTCTCTGTGTCCGATTAAAACTCCATACCCATAAGTATTGCGCGAGTGTCAGCAATTGTGAAAGATTATATGATACTTGAGTATGTGGACTTGCTGAAAAGCTCTTATACATTGACTCTTTCCTATGTTATGATAAATTGCAATTGCTTCAATGACCGAGATTGTAGTTTGTTAGTTTTCAATGAAGTTTACAATTCATACCTGATATTGTGATTGAATTATTACTCTAGCATTAGAGATCATATGACAAAAATTATATAAGTTGCTGCTATAAGAATGATCATGATGCCCTCATGTCCGTATTTTATTTTTATCGACACCATCATCTCTAAACATGTGGACATACTTTTCGATTTCGGCTTTTCGCTTGAGGACAAGCGAGGTCTAAGCTTGGGGGAGTTGATACGTCCATTTTGCATCATGCTTTTATATTGATATTTATTGCATTATGGGCTGTTATTTCACATTATGTCACAATACTTATGGCTATTCTCTCTTATTTTAGAAGGTTTACATAAGGAGGGAGAATGCCGGCAACTGGAATTCTGGGCTGGAAAAGGAGCAAATATTAGAGACCTATTCTACACAACTCCAAAAGTCCAAAAACTTCACGGAACACCTTATAATAAATAATGAAAAATCCTCGCCAAAGATGAAGACCGGGGGGCCCACATCCTTCTCACGAGGGTGGGCCCCACTCCCTAGGGCGTGCCCCCTGCCTCGTGGGCCCCCTGGTGGCTCTCCGATGACCATCTTCTCGTATATGAAGTCTTTCGTTGAGAAAAAAAAATAAGAAGCAACCTTTCGGGACAAAACTCCATGGCCACGAGGCGGAACCTTGGCGGATCCAATCTAGAGCTCCGGCAGAGCTGTTCTACCGGGGAAACTTCCCTCCCAGAGGGAGAAATCATCGCCATCGTCATCACCAACGCTCCTCTCTTCGGGAGAGAGAAATCTCCATCAACATCTTCATCAGCACCATCTCATCTCAAAACCCTAGTTCATCTCTTGTATCCGATTCTTTTCTTCAAGTCCGGGATTGGTGCTAGTAGGTTGCTAGTAGTGTTAATTACTCCTTGTAGTTGATGCTAGTTGGTTTAATTGGTGGAAGATCATATGTTCAGATCCTTTATGCATATTAATACCCCTCTGATTATGAACATGTTTATGCTTTGTGAGTAGTTACGTTTGTTCCTGAGGACAAGGGAGAAGTCTTGCTATTAGTAGTAATGTGAATTTGGTATTAATTTGATATTTTGATGAGATGTATGTTGTATAGCCTCTAGTGGTGTTATGTGAACGCCGACTACATAACACTTCACCATTATTTGGGCCTAGAGGAAGGCATTGGGAAGTAATAAGTAGATGATGGGTTGTTAGAGTGACAAAAGCTTAAACCATAGTTTATGCGTTGCTTCGTAAGGGGCTGATTTGGATCCATATGTTTCATGCTATGGTTAGGTTTACCTTAATACTTTTGTTGTAGTTGCGGATGCTTGCAATAGGGGTTAATCATAAGTGGGATGCTTGTTCAAGTAAGAACAGCACCCAAGCACTGGTCCACCCACATATCAAATTATCAAAGTATCGAACGCGAATCATATGAACGTGATGAAAACTAGCTTTATGATATTCCCATGTGTCCCCGGGAGCTCTTTTCCTTATATAAGAGTTTGTCTAGGCTTGTCCTTTGCTACAAAAAGGATTGGGCCACCTTGCTGCACTTTATTTACTTTTGTTACTTGTTGCCCGTTACAAATTATCTCATTACAAAACTATCTGTTACCACTTATTTCAGTACTTGCAGAGAATACCTTGCTGTAAACCGTTTATCATTTCCTTCTGCTCCTCGTTGGGTTCGACACTCTTACTTATCGAAAGGACTACGATAGATCCCCTATACTTGTGGGTCATCAGTCCCATTTTTGTTCACTACTTAATGGGAAAAAGACAGCAATACAATAGCTTCAATTTAACATTTATTTAAAACAGTACCAATACAAGTAGCACAACATCTGAAAACACACTGCACGATCATGTGGATGAAGGCAAGTACCAACTTGTCATGACGCACACAAGATCACATACGAATCTGCCAACACGAATAGGAAATCCAATCTCGTTTTGTGCAGTTACTCTGAAATCAAGTAAAGTCGCCTGTGAGACATTTAAGTTTGCTATAGCAACAAGTTGAATAGATATCCCTGATTTAACAGAGTTAAAAAAGAAAACAATTACTCCCAATAAAGGAGGATGAAACATGCGGCCACAAAAGAAGCATCTACCTTATCTTGATGGAAAACAAAGTATAGGACAGTAGCATTTCTAAAACGGTTGCATTGATTCATATTAATAGAGAAATTCTCTTAAAATAGTTCAGTAGTTAATTCTGAGAGTGGCATTGCTTAAAATACAATAGCTTGAATTCAACATTTATTTAAAACAGTAACAATACAAGTAGCACAACATCTCAAAACACACTGCACGATCATGTGGTTGGGACATGGGACATGCCAGCACCATGTGCGTCCACATGTATAAATGGGTGATGCAGAGTATGTAGCCTAGCAGCATATCTACGTTGGTCCCATATTTGTTCTCTTTGAAACTTTTTCGGATATGAGGGCAGCAAATCTAGTCCTACACAAACTACCCGACACCCCAGTTTCTTTCCCTTTTCAACAAAGAGTTGGGTTCCTTACAGATGTGTGTACTGGGTTACCCCCCTTTTCCCTTTTCGACCAACAAAGCGGCTGGATAGCTAGTCTATACTACTTTCCCTCCCACCTTTCCTCATTGAACCACGTCCTATATTCATGCTCCACCCCACCGCACCCTTCTTTCCTCGCTGAACCAAGACCTAGATTCGACTACCGAATCGAAAAATATTAGCATGCAGCTAGATTAATGACAGTTTTAAATAAACTTATACCTTAGGGTCGTCGGGATGTGGCAAGGCGTGCAGCGGGAGGTCGGATCTGCCCACACTACGTACGGCAGCGAGGAAGAAGGGGTCGGTGGCCCTCCCACACAGGCGCTGGGTGAAAGAGAAAAGCGCAGCCGTCAGTGGATTGCAACCAAGGTGAACTGACGAAGGATATCATCTTTGTGGGTAACAAGCAAAGAGCACTGATGGAAGACAACTTGTTTTTCATTGAAAATCGACCGGCTTCACCAGCCGATGCAACCATGAGGCGCAACCATGAGCATCGATAGGTCATCATGGTGATGCATCATCCATTTGGCATCAAGTTTGGGTGAGGCACCTATGAAGTTCGAAAAATCCTCACTGTGGTCTGTTTCTTCTCAGTAGTCAATCTCGAGGAAGGAAGAACCACATGGTAGAGGACAGTGAGGCGGAACAACAATGGCCATCCAGTTTTGTGTAGTTCCACTAAAATTGAGGAAGACATGCCCGGGTATGGAGATACGCATCGCTGTTTCCAAAAATATAAAAAAAGGGATATAGTGTTGTTACTTTGTTTTACAAGATTAACAACAACATCTCAATTGTCAATATGAATTCTGAAAAGTACACCAACAAACAGAAGCATCATGATTATCTTGATGGGAACTAAACCAGGATACCCGGGAAAAAAAGCATTTCTTCATTTAACCAGTGATAGTATTAGATTAGCAGCAGCAATAGGAGCATATGGACAATGACCGCACAACCACCATGTATTTTTTGTCGAAACAAAATGTATACCTCCACCGAGGCATAAATCAGGACAACTTTTCGAGTGGCATTTCCTCTATAATAGTAGGTTTGGACCAGCCGACGAACCCTAGCTACTATACATGGGGAGCTGGGGAGTAGTCGCATAGAAGAAAACCCGCATGCGGCGACCTGGGGAGCTGGACCAGTACAAGAAGTTATACCTCCGGTGGGCGAGATGTCGCTTAGGCGGGCGGGCGGGATCTGCCCACACGACGGCAGCGAACAAGGGCGCGGAGGACCTTCGTCTGCGCCAGTGCCGGCTTCGAGAGGACGGTGCACATCGGCTTCCTCCATCGCCGATGGCGAAAACGTCAATGCTGCACCTCCTCACCTTCCGCATCGGACGGGATTCGGCTGGATCTGTGACCACCGGTGAGGAGAGAGATAGTGTGGACACTGTCATCTTGTTTTGATATGGAGAGGGTGAGAGAGCGAGAAGCGATAAATTATATCAAACAAGAGACTATAATGGAGTAAAACAATCTCTCCATAGCAGTGGTTTTAAATAGAATACACGCGTTCCTGGAAAAAAGAAACAAAAACTGGCGGACAATTTTTTAACGTACGAAGAAAGAAAACTCGATCAAAAACACGCCCCCGCTTCCAGGTCACGAGAGTCGTCGCGCACACACACATAGACATAGACATGCATATCCGTGTTTACGTAAAATTCCATTTCCATTTCCATCTCCATCTCCAATCATATTTGTCCAACTGGCACATTATTTACGTTGTTAATTATATACACGGAAATATTAACGTACATCATCTCCTGTTTGCGGGCATCCGGACCACTGCCACGGCCGCTCCTGACCAACTCGAACCCTCTTCATCGCCCGCGCGTGCTTCCCGCCCGAAACGGTCAGTGCCGCATTCATGCCCGGCCAGAGCGGACTCGTCCTCTCACTGGCGCCGGCATTGAAGCGGCACGCCGGCCGAGAGAGCGTCGCCCGCGCCGCTTCCTGGTGTACACAACTGCTCCACGTTCAAAGGTCGCAATAGCCAGCCACAACATGCATGTAAAACGTTCTTGGGAGTCCGTGCTACAGCTAGCTGTCCTCCCCAACTCATCAATCTCTTCTAGTAGTACTAGTACTCCATGGCGCGATCCATCGACAAGCATGTGAGAAAGTTATCGTATAATCGGTTTGCGGTGAGTGGCATGCTGAGCGACCGTGTGGGGTCGAGCCCTGGAGGGGGTGAGACACGAACGTCACAGACGTGATTTAATGTTGGTTTTGCTTGATGGCGCGATCCAACGAAACGAAACGTTGGTTTCTCTCCGTTTCCATTTTTTCTCCGGAAAAACGGAAACTTTCCACTCCATTTTCATTCCTTTTCGACCAACAAAGCGACATGGAGATGGAGCTACGTGGGGAGCTGTGGCAGTGAAGCAAGCCGGCTCCAAAAGGAAGATGGACTACCTGGGACGTTGGGCTGTAGCTATAAGGGTGGTTGGGACGCGGCATCGGCCCATACCGCAGTGACCCCCGATTGGGACGCACCGACTGTGGATTTTCTCCCTCGCCGATGTCGACCGCGTCTACGCACAACATTGTTCCCTTCCCCCAGCTGCGGGATCAGGCCGGATATGTGACCAGCGGTGTGGCCATCGTCGTTCTATGCTTGTGAAGGGAGCAACCCAAGCAAGCAGGCTTGTAGCTTAGGCTCCTGCTAGCGTATATATAGTGGTTTTCTTTTTCTCTCCATATCAACCATTTTATATTGTGTATGTGTCATTGAAGAGTGAAATGATGGTTGCTTCTTCCGACTAACTTACTGTGTGATTTGGCTGCTCCTTTAGTGGCCCCTACACGTACTCCCCCTACGTGTATGCAACAGTCACACATACACATGGACGCAAAAACACGCGCGACGCCCTAATGCATGCATGTCCGAGCACACGACGGAACACACACGGTCACATTCAAGTGCTCAACCTACACGTGCATGCACACACATACTCAGCCAGGGTGAGCTAGTGCCCGTATAAACACCGGAATATATATATATATATATATATATATATATATATATATATATATATATATATATATATTGAGCGCAATGAGCATATTATGAAGTCCATTGACCGTATTTTTACAAATATACAGTGACAGACAGTGTATTTATCTTGTTTGAAATTAAGCTATATTAACTGAAGAGGAGGCAGTATGGACTAGCATTACTTTGTTGTGTCCCGTCAACTTGCCGAACAAGGAGAAGCTTGCAGGACGGGAGAAGCTTGCGCGCGGTGGCTCGCAGGACAAGGAGAAACTTTTGACTAATGCAAGCTGTCCTTCGCTCAGGTGGTGGACGTGCAACAATTAATTCGGTGTCAGATTGCCAGAAGCATACACTATACTAGTAGTACTATTATTGTTGCACTTCCCGAAGAGGCAAACATCCAAGCGCAAAGTTTACTAGTACTAGTACTACTACTATAGTCTATAGAGGTAGTACTAGGAACCGGATGGAGGAGCATCTGCACTCTTATTATATTTTTAAAATGTGATAAAGCAATCTTCAACACATTTGGTTCTCTTCGAGGGTTCTCGCATGTGATAATGGAAGTTGATTGCATAGAACACTCGCCACAATTCTCGCTTAATTCAGGCTCATATCTTGTTACAAATAGGAGCGCTCAGTAATATTTCCTCTTTTTTGTTATTCGACATGTAAACAGGTCAGCAAACCTTGCGGCGCATCTTTGTCCGAATTGTGCTTGCTGCACTTTGAATGTGGCCAAGAGCTAGCTTGATGAAACACCTCACTTCCTACTTCTTTTTTTGTGGGGTACCTCGCTTCCTAGTGACTAGTGTCTTGGCTGATCGTCCTAAGAATGCTTATATATGAATAAAGCTCTCTCATTTACCCGCAAAAAATATTAAGCCATATTAACCGGAAAGGAGGGAGTATGGACTAGCACTACTTGTTGGTGTGTCCCCTCAACTCGTAGAACAAGGAGAAGCTTGCAGGACAAGGTGAAGCTCGCTTACGCCTTTTGACTAATGCAACGTACCCTCGCCCAGGCGGTGGACATGCATCAGTTCATTCGGTGTCAGATTGCCAGAGGCATACACTATAGTACCGAACATGTGGAGTACCATCATTGTTCGACTTCACGAAGATGCGAAGAGCCAAGCACAAGGTTTAGTAGTATGAGTAGTACTACTACTAGAACCGCATGGTGGAGCCTCTGTACTCTTATTTTTTTAATCTCTGATAAAGTACACATTTATTCCGGAGAAGGGCGGAAAACGGCAGCCCAACATGTAATGATGATATCGATCAACCATGCTCGAATATATCTTGGCCTTCGTGCAAGCCTGTCTGTGTGTTATCGCTCCTCGTCTCTCTCAAGGAATGGCGGGTTGGCCATTTTGCCGTCAATTGAGATCGGTTTGCTCATACTCCGGTCCCACATGTCAGTGATATGCCAAGAGGAGGTGCGTTGACCGACTCGCCATACACGTACTTGGTTTTGCACCTTCATACTACTCCTCCCTCTGTCATAGTTTATAGGGCGCGCTTCATTATGATGCATTTCTCTCAATGCATTCCACCACCAGAGAGACTTTAGACGCGTTTGGTTTAATGCTCAATTAATTAGGGCGTGGTAACCGCAATTTTCTCTCGATGTAGTACTACGGAGTGGAGTACGTGCATGCATGTGTGTACCCGGGGGGAAGCACTGCATGCATGTGTGTACGCGTTATTTCCTCTAGTAATAGACGCCGTGCTATAACTACCAATGCTATTTTTCAGGCCGATCGCTAGTCGCCTTGGTCCCAAAGATTTTCTCTTTTTCTGAAGCGCGCTCTATAAACAGTGATGGATGGAGTAGTATGAGCGGATTCAAAGAAGAGCGTATTGATGGTTACTTCTTCCGAGCAACTTATAGTGGGAAAGGTGGGGCTTATGATTTGACTGCTCATTACTCACTATTAATGCGGCACAATGACTGTTCTGAGTCTCCCATGCGGCTGTGCACTACCCCCTCGGTTCTTAAATATACTCCGGAGTATTTGTCTTTCTAGAGATTTCAACGAGTGACTACTCAAATATTTTTCTTTTTAGAGATTCAAATGGACTACTACATACGGATGTGTATAGACATATTTTAGAGTGTAGATTCACTCATTTCACTCCGTATGTAGTCACCTGTTGAAATCTCTAGAAAGACAAATATTTAGGAACGGAGGGAGTACACATACGAAGAAAAATGAGTGAATCTACACTCTAAAATATGCCCATTTGAAATTTGTAAAAAGACAAATATTTAGGAACGAAGGACTATAATTTTGTGCATGGCACATGGACCCGGATGCCAAAGAGGCTTCTGGCAATGCTATCAAGCTTCCAACATTTGTTTACATAATTGACATACTATACAAATAATTTTCCAGCAACATGAAATTGACAATGGTGTGAGCTTTCAACTTTGGTTTCGTGTGTCTTGCCATCGATGCTCTTTCGGAAACAATAAAAAACTAACTTCCTTGCTAATCAGAGCTAATATTTACATCCCAACTGAAGACAAAGTTGTTAATTAAAATTGATCCATGCTTTCATTGGCAGCAACGTCCCCCCAGCTCTATCTAAATCAACAAGGCATGTTGAACAAAAGTAGCTGTCTGGAGCATGCAACATTCCGATCATTTTGTGTAGTTCCACTAAAATAGAGCTGAGCGTCCCTGTTCCAAAGATGTTAAGTGTGATTACGATAATAGAGGACTGTTGATGAAACAACGAACACACAAATAGAAGCCGGCCACCTTTGCAGTCTCTCTTAAGACTAACGAGTTGGAGAAGACTAGGCTCGGAGTTGGATGAGGAGGATAGAGCAAAACCAATCTCCCTTTGTGCAGTAGCAATGAAATGTAGAGACGTTGCCCGTCTGACATTTTGGCAGAACTGCACAAAACACTCTTAAGAAAAAAGTGATTTGTGCAGTTCACCAAAAGGTCGCAATAGCAACGAGATGAAATGGATAGCCCTGTTTGCAAAAAAGAGGTAGAAAGGAAACAATTACGGGCCAATAACAGTTGATGACACATGCGGCGACAAAAATAAGCATATTCCTTGTCCTAAGGGAAGATAACAACACAGTTGTGTTTGTCTAAAACGGTGTGAGGACGAGATTGCAATATGGAAAGTACGTCGGACGAGCTATGTTTTGGGCAAAGAACTATGGAAGATCCACATGCAGCGACGTGGGAAGACGGGCAGTGGAGCAAGGCCGGAGGGGATACCTGGAGGTCGTCGGGATGTAACTAGGTGAGCAGTGGTGGGTGGAATCTGCCCATACTGCGGCAGCGAGCATGTGGTGTAGGCCCTACCACGCCAGAGCTTAGTTAGAGAGAATGACATGTGCCGCAGATCGGGACGTGCTGCCTCGACGCCGTCGAACGGAGAAATGGTGCACGTCCTCCCTTTCCGCTGGCGGACGGGATGCGACCGGATCAGTGACCAACGGTGAGAGAGAGAGAGAGGGAGAGGCCACCGCAGCCTTGTGTGAGATATTCTGAAGAGAGACAAACCAGGCGGGCAGGCTCCATTGTATATAGTGGAGCGGACTACCTTTTTCTCCATAAAAATCATTTTATATTCTGTGTACGTGCCATTGAGCGATATAACTTTATTTAAAAATAAAGCGCCAATGCATCAAGTCAAACTTTATTTCGTGCATGCGTGGTACACGACCTCCGTAGGTAAACAATAGCTACACGCGTTCAAATTAGCACGTGGGCTGCCATTTCGTACAGAAATGAGCTCCACTGTGTACCCGCGTGGGTGTGGCTGGGCAGGAAGCGTGAGTACATGCATGGTGCACCTATTCTCTTCTTGTATACGTACATCACCTACGTGGGGTTGTGTGAGAGAGATACAAACGTAGAGAGATATAGTGTGTGGGTTCGTGAGAGTTTTCTTTGGGG
>NC_057800.1:520994759-520996119 GCF_018294505.1 Triticum aestivum
AACATATGCAATGTGTGTGAAATAGAGTCTTGGATATATCATATATATAGAGGGGGCGATCCATGAGAAGAGAGTGGAGGTATCATCGGCTTGTGGTGTCCATAGAATCAAAGAGAGGGATGATGTGTGTGTGTGTGTGTGCGCGCGCGATCGATAAAGAGTGCCATCAAATTTGTGTGTGACCACGTCAAAGA
This sequence comes from Triticum aestivum, assembly GCF_018294505.1. Lineage (NCBI taxonomy): Eukaryota > Viridiplantae > Streptophyta > Magnoliopsida > Poales > Poaceae > Triticum > Triticum aestivum. The sequence continues at coordinate 520,994,954 of NC_057800.1, forward strand.
TATAGAGTGGCTGGCCTACTGGAACGTGAGAGGGGACAAGTGCAGTTTGTCTCTGTGGCATGGATACCTACCTACAGCGCTCGACTATCAGTGTGTGGTGGGGGGGATGGGAGGCCTAATTAACTATAGAGGTACAATGGCTAGTATATGTGTGGAGGAGGAGAGAGGCCTACCTCATGTATTAAGGGAGATCGATCTACCTCATGTATTAAGGGAGATCGATCGGCATCCATGCATATGTGTAGGAGAGGAATAAGGTTGGGAGAGAGACAGAGCTAGAGTGTTGGAGGGGGTGGTAGTGGAGTTGGTTCTAACAAATGGTGGGATAGGCTTGCTAGACAACCGGAGGGCACGCCTGCAATATCAATAAGAGAGGGGATGGCTGCCTGTCTGTGCACGTGCGTGGGAGAGACGGGTCAGGAGGCATGCATGAATGATGAGGGGGGCGATATGGATGTGGTAAGAATACATAACTACATAGGAAGATCAATCGTCCTTTGTCAGAGAAAGGAGAGACATAACTTGTGAGGTACGTCGATCGATGGGTGGGGGGAATAGTTAAAGTCGACCTAGGTATATGTTGGGAGATCGATCAGTATACATGCATGTGTGTGTGTGTTAGAAGCAAATGAGGCACGGGGAGAAGGATAGAGAGAGAGGGATGCATCTAGGAGGTGGTGCGAGAGTCATAGTATATCGAGGGGGGAGAAGTGTGCAAGTACGAGATCGATGAAAAGAGTGGTGGGAGTGAGGCATGGACGGTGATAAGAGAAGAGGGCAAGCTTGTGTTTTGTGCTAGGCACACCTGGCTAGAGAGGCATATCGATTGATGTGTGTTGTAAAGAAGGAGCTGGGGGGGCCTACACACACCATGGGTGAACGACCTAAATTGAAAAGACGAATTTGCGCGATGGAGCTAGAGAATGTTGAGGGAGGATTAGAGGGATACGGGCTTCTGCATGCACAAGAGAAAGTTAGCGCTAGCTAGCTACAAAGATAAGAGGATTGTGTGGGTGTAAAAGACGAATAGAGGATCATACTTCATTATAAAAAGCGAATTCGTATATTTGAAGAATTTATCATAGTGTTTTAAACCGACGCATGTGTGAATATATATATATATATATATATATATATATATATATATATATATATATATATATATA
>NC_057800.1:520996321-521002945 GCF_018294505.1 Triticum aestivum
ATCTTGCTAGTACTACGTATAACATATAGAACATTGATCATAATTTGGGCTAATGTGTGGCTTTTGCAGCTCAGGTCTAAATACTTGTCATAATGTAGGGGGCGGGGCACTATACTATGTGTGATAAACATGGTGTACACGTATGGAACATGGTTTAGATTATGAATATATAGTTAGTACATCAAATGTACTATTATTTGGAATCAACATCAAGTGTATTCAAAAAATAGAATTCGAGTTCATGTAGTACACATAGTTCATATCTATCTCTATAGTAATCATGTGGTGTGTTATTAAGGTAATACACGAATGATGGTTGAAGTTGGCAACAATCATGATTGTAGATTGTTATTGAAATAGAGAAACGAATTCAAATTCAGTTCGAATTGCAGCGGTAGTATAGACATTTGGAATGCACTAAAATGTTGGTATGAGTAGGTTACATGCATTATACAGCAAGCGAAAAAAATTTAATTGGACATAACATGGATTCATACTACCGAATAGCATTTAATTGCACTAAATTGTTGGTATGAGTAGTTTTAAATAGCATTTTTATAGTAAAACGGGGCAAGACTCTCTTTGTGTGGTGTGAATAGTTTTATTTTTTTGTTTTCTTTTTGGTTGATGGAAGTGCGAATTGATTTGGTACGTACAAGTACAATATTACACGTTAGGCTTGTCCCTAAAATTCAACCCGCGCCTTGTTATATCCCGAAAATTCAGATATCGTGCTCCCAAAACTGGTGCTTTCACAACCCGCGCCTTGCTATCCCGAAAGTACAACGCACGCGAAAACTCCCTCCAGCTGCCAAATTCCGACACGCAAAATCCCCCTTCTAACCCTGAGTCGAAAGGGCCACTAGTTCAAATCGGTGCGGGGTACTTTTGTAACACACCCTACATTTTGGACAAGCGCGTCCCTAAGTCATGGTTCACCCCATCCCATCGCCTCCTTTTTGCCATTCGAAATCCGAGGCCACCATAACCTCTCCGCTCCAGCCGCGAAACCACACCCTCCTTCATCCGCCACCTCACCGCTGCCCAGCCGGAGCCTCTTCCCTGACAACGTCGACCACCACAACAGCTCGACGTCCCTCGTCCACCTCCTCGGATGAGGATCCATTGTCCATCTCGTTGTCCCGCCGGTTCAGCCGCTCCGTCCTCCACCTCCAAGGAGCTTCTCCGACGATCCCCTCATATATCGTGGCTGCTCCATCCCCACAGCGCCGCCTTAACCTGCTCCACTGGAACTGCGACATCCTCACCGACTCCTCGGACAAAGCCGAGGCCTACTCGGCGCCACCAAAGAGGTTGCTTATGACCCACAAGTATAGGGGATCTATCGTAGTCCTTTCGATAAGTAAGAGTGTCAAACCCAACGAGGAGCGGAAGGAAATGATAAGCGGTTTCCAGCAAGGTATTCTCTGCAAGTACTGAAATAAGTGGTAACATATAGTTTTGTGATAGGATAATTTGTAACGAGAAACAAGTAACAAAAGTAAATAAAGTGCAGCAAGGTGGCCCAATCCTTTTGTAGCAAAGGACAAGCCTGGACAAACTCTTATATGATGTAAATTGCTCCCGAGGACACATGGGAATATCGTCAAGCTAGTTTTCATCATGTTCATATGATTCGCGTTCGTTACTTTGATAATTTGGTATGTGGGTGTACCGGTGCTTGGGTGCTGTACTTACTGGGACAAACATCCCACTTATGATTAACCTCTATTGCAAGCATCCGCAAATACAACAAAAGTGTTAAGGTAAACCTAACCATAGCATGAAACATATGGATCCAAATCAGCCCCTTACGAAGCAACGCATAAACTAGGGTTTAAGCTTCTGTCACTCTAGCAACCCATCGTCTACTTATTACTTCCCAATGCCTTCCTCTAGGCCCAAATAATGGTGAAGTGTCATGTAGTCGACGTTCACATAACACCACTAGAGGAGAGACAACATACATCTCATCAAAAAATCGAACGAATACCAAATTCACATGACTACTAATAGCAAGACTTCTCCCATGTCCTCAGGAACAAAAGTCACTACTCACAAAGCATAAACATGTTGATAATCAGAGGGGTATTAATATGCATATAGGATTTGAACATATGATCTTCCACGAATTAAACCAAGTAGCATCAACTACAAGGAGTAATTAACACTACTAGCAACCTACTAGCACCAATCCCGGACTTGGAGACAATAATTGGATACAAGAGATGAACTAGGGTTTTGAGATGAGATGGTGCTGATGAAGATGTTCATGGAGATTGCCCTCTCCTGATGGAGGAGTGTTGGTGATGATGATGGCGATGATTTCCCCCTCCGGGAGGGAAGTTTCCCCGGCAGAACAGCTCCGCCAGAGCCCTAGATTGATTCCGCCAAGGTTTCGCCTCGTGGCGGCGGAGTTTCGTCCGAGAAGATGGCTTATGATTTTTTCCTATCGAAAGACTCCATATAGCAGAAGATGGCCACCGGAGGGCCACCAGCAGGGCGCGCCCCCACCCTCGTGGGAAGGGTGTGGCCCCCCTGGTGAGGTTCTTGCGCTCAGTATTTTTTATATATTTGGAAAACATCATCCATGAAGTTTCAAGACTTTTGGAGCTGTGCAGAATAGGTCTCTATATTTGCTCCTTTTCCAGCCCAGAATCCCAGCTGCCGGCATTCTCCCTCTTTATGTAAACCTTGTAAAATAAGAGAGAATAGGCATAAGTATTGTGACATAATATGTAATAACAGCCCATACTACAATAAATATTGATATAAAAGTATGATGCAAAATGGACGTATCAACTCCACCAAGCTTAGACCTCGCTTGTCCTCAAGCGAAAAGCCGAAATCGAAAAATATGTCCATGTGTTTAGAGATAGAGGTGTCGATAAAAATAAAATACGGACATGAGGGCATCATGATCATTCTTAGAACAACAACTTACATAATTCTTTGTCATATAATATCTGATTCTAGAGTAATAATTCAACCACAATATCAAGTATGAATCGTAAACTTCATTGAAAATTAACAAACTACAATCTCGGTCATTGAAGCAATTGCAATTTATCATAACATAGGAAAGAGTCAGTATATAAGAGCTTTTCAGCAAGTCCACATACTCAACTATCATATAATCTTTCACAATTGATGACACTCACGCAATACTTATGGGTATGGAGTTTTAATCGGACACAGAGAAAGATAGGGGCTTATAGTTTTGCCTCCCAACATTTTACCTCAAGGGTAATGTCAACAGTAATAGTTCATGAAAACTCACATCCAATTAGCCATATATACCAGGATCTTTCCAACATATTGTGCTTGCCAAAGGATAAAATGTAAAAAGGAGGGGTGAAGATCACCATGACTCTTATGCAATGTAGGAGATAAAAGTAAAAGATAGGCCCTTCGTAGAGGGAAGCAGAGGTTGTCATGCGCTTTTATGGGTTGGATGCACAAAATCTTAATGCGAAAGAACGTCACTTTATATTGCCACTTGTGATATGGAACTTTATTATGCAGTCTGTCACTTTTATTACTTCCATATCACACACTCGTATAAAGCTTATTTCCTCCACACCAATCAATCATACATATTTACAAAGCAATTTTTATTGCTTGCACCGATGACAACTTACTTGATGGATCTTACTCAATCCATAGGTAGATATGGTGGACTCTTATCGCAAGACTGGTTTAAGGGTGTTTGGAAGCACAAGTAGTATCTCTACTTGGTGCAATGAATTTGGCTAGCATGAGGGGGAAAGGCAAGCTCATCATGTTGGAAGATCCTAGACAATATAATTTGTCTCAGATGTAAGAAAACATAACCCATTACATTGTATTCCTTGTCCAATGTCAACTCTTTAGCATGTCATATTTTAGTGAGTGCTCACAATCATAAAAGATGTCCAAGATAGTATATTTATATATGAAGACCTTCTTTCTTTATTACTTCCTATTAATTTCAATATTGACCAAAACTATGGTTGTCGACCCTCAATAACTTTTATTCATGATACTCTTTCTATGTGAGCTCATTACTCTCCATAAGACTCATATGACCTCTTTGTTTCTTTTTATTTCTTTTTCTTTTCTTTTATTCCTTTTGGATCATGGTAAAATAATCAAGCCCTTGACTCAACACTAATCTTTATTATATAGCTCAAGGACTCGATTACATAGAAGGATAATAAAGCAAAACTCACAACTAGATCATACTAAGAACTTTTATTCTACTAGATCAAGATATTACCAAAAGGATCGAACTAAGAAAAACGGTAAAGATAAAGTGATGGTGATACGATACTAGGGCACTCCCACAAGCTTGGCAGTTGCCAAGTGGAGTGCCCATACTAGATACTCAATTCTTCTTTCTTGGTGCAGACGGTGGAGATTTTGTTGATGGCGTAGGCTTCTTCCTTAATTTGCGTTTGAGGACGGAAATTTGGTCCCTTAGGTCCTCGATCTCCTGTTCTAGGCTCAGTATCTTTTTGCATAGTTCCTGCTTGTTCTCCTGCAAGAGGCGAAAAGGGATAAACTCGATTATGTTTCTTTACTCTATCCGGGAGACTTGACTTTTTGAACTCCACATGCATGTCCCCAGGTTGAGGTAGTGGGACTTCATCTTCATCTGAGCTCGTCTCCTCCTTTCCCTTGGGTTCATAGTGCTCTTCTTCTTCCTTAGTCCAACCGCAATGCTCCGCATCCCCATAGATCTTAGGATCTGCAAGGTAATCAGCCACGTAGCATTCTCCTTCCGAATCCTGGGATGACATGTTGCTTTGTCTGCAGCAGGACAACTCAAAACACAGACAAGGGATTTTTGCGTGATACGGGACTCAAAACCTCCGGGAGATTACATAATGAATTTTTATCGACCAAAATACGTGTTGTGTACAGAAACGGAATCCGGAGGGCACACGAGGTGCCCACGAGGTAGGGGGCGCTCCCAGTAGGGTAGGGCGTGCCCTCCACCCTCGTGGAGCCCTCGTGTCCTTCCCGGACTGCTACTTATTTTTCTATTTTCTAAATATTCCAAAACGGAGAAATATTGCCTTAAAACTTTTTTTGGAGTCGGTTTACTTACCGTATCACATACCTATTCCTTTTTGGTGTCTGAAACATTCCGGAAAGTGTCCTTTATGTATTCCTCTGGGGTTACGGTTTCGATAACATTGGTTTCAACATTTATGGGATTACCTGAGATATAGTGTTTGATTCTTTGAACGTTCACCACCTTCGAATTGGTGCCTTCGAAGTTGTTGATTTTTATGGCACCGGAATGGTAGACCTCCTCGATAACGTAAGGGCCTTCCCATTTAGAGAGGAGTTTTCCTGCAAAAAATCTTAAACGAGAGTTGTATAACAATACATAGTCACCTACATTAAACTCACGCTTTTGTATCCTTTTGTCATGCCATCTTTTAACTTTTTCTTTAAACAACTTGGCATTTTTGTAGGCTTGGGTTCTCCATTCATCAAGTGAGCTAATATCAAATAACCTCTTCTCACCGGCAATTTTAAAATCATAATTAAGTTCTTTAATAGCCCAATAAGCCTTGTGTTCTAGTTTGAGAGGCAAGTGACATGCTTTTCCATAGACCATTTTATACGGAGACATACCCATAGGATTTTTATATGCAGTTCTATAGGCCCATAATGCATCATCAAGTTTCTTGGACCAATTCTTTCTAGACCTATTAATAGTCTTTTGCAAAATTAATTTGAGCTCTCTATTACTCAATTCTACTTGACCACTAGACTGAGGGTGATAAGGAGATGCAATCCTATGATTAACATCATATTTAGCAAGCATTTTACGGAAGGCACCATGAATAAAATGTGAACCACCATCAGTCATTAAATATCTAGGGACTCCAAATCTTGGAAAAATAACTTCTTTAAGCATTTTAATAGAAGTGTTATGATCAGCACTACTAGTTGGAATAGCTTCTACCCACTTAGTAACGTAATCAACAGCAACTAAAATATGTGTATAACCATTAGAGGAAGGAAAAGGTCCCATATAGTCAAAGCCCCAAACATCAAATGGTTCAATAACATGTGAATAATTCATAGGCATTTCTTGATGTCTACTAATATTACCAATTCTTTGACATTCATCACATGATAAGACAAACTTACACTACAAAAAAAGACACATCTGTGACATTTTGGGCTGAACGAATTTTTTTTGTCATACATATGACACTTCTATGACGATAATTGTGACAAAACCTGGTATCATCATAGATGTGGTGGGCTCCTACTTGTATGACAAAAAATCATGACAGAAAATGGGCTTTTCGTCCTGGGTGGGCCGAAGACGTAGTTGCATGACATTCTTTGGGCCGTCCATGACGGAAAAAACCGTGGTAGAAGCGAGGGGGAGGAAAATTTCAGGAAGTTCCCAGTTACGGTGGGAGGTCGGGGGCCGAGCGATGCGCGTTTCTCTCGTACACGTACGCGCATGTGTGTGAGGCGTTGGCTCTAACTGAACCCGAGCGGGGCGTTGGGCTCTAACTGAACCCGAGCGATTGCACTGCAGGCTACGCGTTACTGAACCCGAGCGATCGATCGATGGCTGTTAACTAAACCCGATCGAGCGATTCCTTCGCT